>NC_054541.1:38238267-38353267 GCF_017654505.1 Polyodon spathula
CTGAGAAACCGGGTTGTAGAGTATGCCACAAATCTTCGACAACCCACCTCCATTGGGTAAACTCGGACTCTCCATCCTCGCTGTTCCGCTTCAGCAGCTAGTTGAGCATACTTCCTCTCATACGCCTCATCCACAGCATCTTCCCATAGCACTGTTAACTGTTATTACCAGATGAGCAAGGCGTGCTGATCCAGACCACAAGACAATGTCTAGTCGAATGTTAGTGGTGGCAATCTCAGGTGGAAAAATAAGCCTTTGACCAACATCTGCCAGCATCTTCCAGTCTCTAGCAGCTTCCAGTGGAATATTGTATTTTGTTTGTTATGCTTTGATGGAACTGGTGGCAACTTATTGGTCAGGTTACACTTGTCTTCCCATGCTAAGGTCAAACATCGCAGCACCTGGTCATGGCGCCAAGTAAACCATCCTTGGCTAAGACCCACCTTACATCCTGTCAAAATGTGCCTTATTGTTGCAGGTAATGAACATAAAGGACATGAGGGATCCTCACCCACCCAGAGGTTTAGGTTCTGTGGTGATGAGAGAACATCATATGCTGATCTGATGAGGAAACTGATCCTGCTCTGTTCCATTGTCCATAGGTCTTGCCAGCTGATCTTGCATTGTTCCACACTCTCCCATCTCATCCATTCTCCCTTCTTGGCCTGGGAAATGGCCTTTACACACCTGATCCTCTCCTCCTGATTTTGCACCTCATTGACTAACAGCTTCCTCCGTTGAGCCTGGGTTGCCTTATGCCACGTAAGAGGAGCTGAACTGAGAACAAAACCTCCTTTTCCATGCTGAACTTGCCCCATAATTTCTTAGATTCGAAGGGCAGCCTTAGCATCTTCCACAGCTTTCTTTGTTGTCTGTTTTCTTCCAGTTTTCAACACAGGTGCTGCCTCCTTTACTCATTTGTCATGTGAATCTACTAATGTCATTTCCAGTCGGACTTTGGCGCACTTAAACTCCTCGGTTAGAGCAAAGATTGGTAGCTGCAGTATTCCTTTACCATAAAGTCCCACTCTGCTGAGGCAGCATGGATCTGCCAATCATTTCCTGAAGTATGAACTGATTAAAGCTTCCAGCTTCTCAATTGTTGACAAGGAAACCTCGTACACAGTCAGTGGCCACAGCAGTCTTGGCAGTAGACCAAACTGAAAGCACCAGAGTTTCAGTTTGCCTGGTAAAGCGCTGCTGTCTGTTCTCTTCAACCCTTCCACTGCTTGATGTCTAACTTCTCCCATCTTTGTTAAGATTTACTGTAGGTATCACAAATTTACAAATTCCTGCCTGTAATTTTATTTTTCAATAAATTGCAGCCTCTAAAGGCTTGAAGATATAAATACTTGGATTAGTTACAGTACTTTTCTAAAATGTTTTCTCTTGTGTTTCTGTATATTGCATGTTATCTGACTAAGGCCTGGACCAAATTAAAACTTTCATGTACCCGCTAATCGCAAATTACAAACCCAGTATTAATAGCGGGTTCCTTCTGGGGTAGAAGGAATAACCTTTTGACAAACAAAAAATATGCCATTAGTACCAGGTTTGGAATTTGCAATTAGTGGGTGGGTCAAAGTTTTGATTTGGTCCATGCCTAAGACAGATATAAACCTCGGTGAAAAGCTTATTATTATGTATTTAGTTATTTATTTTCATATTTATCAAGAAGACTCCAGAAAACAGGGCTTTGTTTTCATGTGCTAATACTTTAAATGACATAGACTTTCAAATGCCCCTGGGCAAGGCAATACCTTCTCAAAACCCCCAACACACAAATATGCATCCACAAGCAAACATTGGAAAAACCTTTTGAAAATAAAACACACAGAAGATATAGAAATAACAGAATTGTTGCATGTGCTAATACTTTAAATGACATAGACTTTCAAATGTCAAGGGGCTTCCCAATCCCAAGTTACACTTTGAAAAGTCTTCTGTGTGCAACTACAGTGACAGCTTTTTTTCATTGTATTTATTGAACCTTCTTGAGATGCAACAGACAAAAGTCAAAGTCAAATCTGAATCCCATACTTAAGTACAAGTGTAGATTTTACCTTTTAGCCATCCCAAATGGCATGTGTGCTACTAGCTGAAAATTACATAAACTGTTACTTGTTGTACATAATAATGTCACAGCTTCCCCATTTATACTGTATGTTAACAATCTTGCTTATATGGCTGGGAAAATACACAAAATCTTCTGAATTGTGCCTGTACAAAATTGACATTAGTCCTATGGGGGTTATTTTTTTCCATGCCAGGCTAAACCAGTCATATGCAAAGGCATAACAAATATCTTAGAAAAAAAGAACTCCTGCCGGGGTTCCAAGGTTAAACAGCATATGCCTGTGCCCCTTATCTATGTTTTGCAGCTAGTGCAAACCCTAATCCTTGAGACACAAATAGACATATATTGCTTCAACTTTATCAGACATAGCAGAATGTTTACTTTTGCACCATTTTCTAACCATTCAACCTTAGTATATATATATATATATATATATATATATATATATATATATATATATATATATATATATATAATTTTGTTGTTACTTTGTTTAATTAATCGAATTACAAACCATTCTGCACTTACTTCATACCACTGTACCTGTAGTAAAGATCCAAGGGTTCTGTCAAAATTTCAATGGTTTAATCTCTTTGACAGTAACCAATTTTAAACATAGAAATAAGAGAAATGCTAATGTTGGGAATAATTTACTTTCCAACAACAGGTGGTGCTGTGAGCTTCTTCTTTTGTCAGTAACAATGTGCCTTTTGCGATGTATAAAAAGTATTGTAGTAAAAGTAGTTGTTAATGAGCAATACAGACGTCAGACACATTAAGCTAATTGTGCTTAAAGTAGCTCAATATAGTTAGTGCTACAAAAACTAAACACCATTGTGACAGGGTCTTGCTCGTGTCACATGTGTGGGTAGCTGATGATTACGCATACAGAGAGACAACTGGGGGTGGAGTTGAAAACACCGGCACAGGCGCACAGGATTTATTAATAAACAAACAGAAAAAAAGTAAAGGTGGTCCTGTGACGTTACCAGTGATGGTAACGCACAGAGAACTAATACAGCAAGCTGTACAAAAATGTAAAACAAACAAAAAACTACAAATAAAAAGGTGCCGTAAAAATGACTAGCGCCACTCCCTTAAACAAGAGGTCCCACTGGAATCCACTTCTCTCTATACTGCAGGCTGTTGTTGCCTGAAACTAAGCTCCGTTCCTACCCCGCCCCGGTATACACACGACCGCCAGCGGCTGCAGTTTCTTCTTGCGTGAATGCTGAAACCTTGACCCTGGTTAACCCATACAGCTGTCTCCAGTTCTCTCCAGCCGGATTCCAGACCTCCGTAGCGCCGAGTCTCGTGGCCTTGCAACAGCCCCCATCAATCTCCCGCTGATGTTTTTAAGCTGACGGATACTAGGTCAAAACCCGCCCACCTGCTGATTCACGACCAGCACAGCCAATCACTTGCTGTTCTTCCCCTCAACCACGCCTAGCAGGCAGAGGGTCTCAATGGAGCGCCCATCCATAAACAATAATTCAATTACACAAATAAACTCAAAAAAGACACAATAAACCCATTCCCACATACAAATTACACCAACACTAATTACCCATTGTGCAGGGCAAATGCCCTGCCACAAACATCCTACCATTTAATATATATATATATATATATATATATATATATATATATATATATATATATATATATATATATATATATATAATGGAAAGAAGTGAAGGAAAGAAGTTGAAAAACTGGATAGGCAATTACCCTTTGGCTCCCTGGTCTTTGGCATCTATGGGTTACAAATATAACAGATGATTTAATGTTGGTTTCGCTTCTGCTTATTTGGTGAGAACCAGTGGCTGTGTGTATGTAATTTCAGGGAGAAGAATCCACAGAGAAAGGTTTATTAAATGGGCTGGAGCAGAGGTTGGTGTGTTAACTGCTTGCATGAAAGATTTTGGATTGACAGAACTGGAGGCTAGTTTTGTCTTTATTTATCTATCTATAACTAAAACACTTCATCATAAAAGTGAGGAAAACTAAAGAAAGTATTGGTGAAATGTTTATACAGATATGTGTATATATCCACAAAGCATGGGTAGCTCAGTGTCAATGTGAGCTTCCCCATATAGCTATTCAAACACACCTCAACCAGGATCACCCACCACTTAATCCTTGTTTGACAGGTTGAGCAGACAATCTCCATTATTATAAAATAATACCCTACTGTTGTATTTGACCTTGAGAATATTCCATGTTAAACAGTAAGCACTGTCTTCTTATACAGTATGCAATACACATTATATTGAACAGACAGATTACTTTACATCATTTCTTCTTAATAGAGCCTATGGGATCACTGCTTCCTAAAATGTACATCCACAGCCACATACCGAACAGTACTTCCAGTAGAAAATGTGAAACAATTATGATAAAATAAGTAATGCATTGTAAATAATATTCTTTTTGTCTACCAAGAATGTATGGAAAAGTATTCTAAAATGATGATAATTACAAATAGTGATATTTTATACATAGTGGTAACTGATAAGGATTTTAAAACTATACATATAAACTGTTCAGTTGCTCTGGTATTTCACTTTCTTTTTTGCTTTCATGTTACCATAATATCTGAAAACAATAAATGAACCATAGAAACAGATGTTCAGATATGCATGCAAGGCTGGATGGACCACTGGATTTGTTAACTTATGTATACTGTAATTGCACTGGGACACAAATAACTATTTTGGCTTGTTTTAATAATAGCATAATGAATACTTTATTGGAATTGTTGCCATTGATTTACTGTTAATAATGAATAATACAAAATCTTCAGTTACATGGTGTTCGAGTGGTAAACTTAGACCAAAACTTAAATAGATGTGTTATAGATAAAACACCCCCTGAGCCACATAATAAATAGAGATATCTGAAGATATGGCTAGATAAGGACTTAATGTGATGATTATTAAAGCTTGAGCAAAATACACTATTATAAAACTGAGTTTCTTCATATACTGAATATGACACTATATATAATGAATATGATTATATAACATCATAAAAATGGCCATCATCAGTGAATGAAACATCATTTAATTTGTAACCAATTTATATAATACTGCATTAGAGCCCAGATAATATATATATATATATATATATATATATATATATATATATATATATCTATATTATATATATATTACACACACAAACACATACATATATATGTACTGTAACACAGCAGGGATGGGGTTAAAATCCTCCCTGCATAAAAAAATGTGTGAGGGACGTATTTTTTACACACAAATAACAACATAAACACAACTGGATTGCATTACATTCATTATTATATTAACACCTCATAACAATCTATTAATTAATAGGGCCTGACGTGGACCGAAGTAACGACAGGCTATAATCTCGGTGGGTGTAGTGTATTTAAAGAAAGCAGCCAGTCTATTCAGGCCTGTCTTGTGTATATATTTTTTTTTTCCATTTCGTTTAAAACTATATAAAACTATGCAGTATCCTCTATACAATACTCTTTGGAGCAGTTAAACATACTCCAGCCTTGACATTTTTATACAGTTTCAGTATAATTTCACTGTGTTTGTCAGAAGGGTGTTTTCCCTTTCCTTTCTCTTATGTGCTATTTCATAATCATTTATGTGCAAAGAAATGTAAACAAGGTGGATTAACTATACATTTCTCATCCCAAATCTAAACTTTTACAGGGCATAAAAAGCATTTAGATTTAGTCCAGGAATATATGAACATCCCTGAGCTAAAACTAACCAACTTTTCACGTGACCAAACGCGTCATTGAACAGAAATGGAAGGGTGGAAACGAAACTTCTTGTTTAAAATTTAAATAGCTCAATAACATATGTGCTATTAACATGTTAAATAGTAATGCATCGCCTTTATTTTGATGCTATGCATGTCCCCATCTGACACAAGAAAAGGAAACTAGAATATGGTACATGAGTATGATCGAGTGGCCACCTTTCTGCTGCTGATGTTTAACGATTATATTTGTGTGAAATTGATGTTTATTTATTTATTTATTTCAGAATGCATAACAAGTAAACGTGAATCTTATGTGTACATGTAGCACTTAATATACTTCATAAAAGGTGTAGTTGAGTTCAATTTTAGGGACAAGTACATTGTGAGTCAGTGTAAAGTAATATTTAAAGTGAGTGTTCAAGGCTGTAGCCAGCTAAGGTAAAAAAAAAAAAAAAAAAAAAAAAATCATACTTATCTAAGCTCTTTTGCACATTGCATTGCCGCAAAATAAATGGATTCTGAGTTCCCAAGTCCTGCTGCTATCTATACTGTGTTTTTTAACATCTTGCTCATGTAGAGTGATTGATGTGTGTAGTTAAGATTTCTTTCTACTCCAGCGAACAACTTAACATGCAGAATAAAGGCGGCGGAATGAAATGAATTGCTCTGCATTTTAAGTAGCGCTCTTATAATGCAAACACATAATTAATCATCACAATCATAGTTAATTTTATTTGTCGAGTTTAGCGAGGGTGAAGTCTTTGTTTTATGAAACAGTTAATGTAGATACAACCTCCAAGCAGCGACGGTAAAGCGATCATCGCTGTCGTTTTAATAATGTACAGATATCAAAATAGTTGAGCTTGTTGAGATAGTTTAATGATGCTAATTACAACCTTAAAGGCAAGCGGGCCGCTCAGAAAGAAACCCAGCCAAAAACCTTAAATATACATTCTGGTGTATTTAGAAGAATTTGAGGTTTCCATTTGAAGAAAGTGGGATACTTCTGGCTTGTTATTCAGACAGTGCGTGATTGACTAGTAGTTGTGTTGGGGGTTTTGTCGAGTTCAGGGCTGTGCGGTTTGCAAGGATTCTCACAGCGGATCATATTAATAGAAGTAAAATGTATATTCATGATTACAAAACGATGAGCGTGAACAGCAAATCAGCTTCCAGATCTAGCGGGCTTCTATTTTGCATAGATGCCCGCTGGAACATTGAAGTGTTTAACTGTGAATTACATTTTAAAATCAATCTGTTCATAAATACCGTCTTTTTCTATTAATATTCTAATCTACAACTAATTTCGTAACATAAAAAGCTACTTAAACATACTTTCTGATGCTGGTATAGAGACAAGGGAAATCATGTCTGTGACAGGAAACCGTAATGAAGGTTCAATTCCCAGCTACTGAACAGCAAATCAATGTCTCGGGACGCTTAACTCCAGTCACGGTCATCTACCACACGGTAGCGCACGCATCGACTGGCTCTATTGCTTAAGCATAAGTCAGAACACAGCCAAACAGCCAATCAAATTGACTGGTCAGCCAAAAAGCTCGATCTGCAACCATCTGAACCACACTGGTTTTGATGATGTGCTGACAACTCAGGAAGATAGAAAGTGGCCTGACAAATATCCTACAGTCCAATTTTTTAAAATGCTGTAATGCTTTTTTGGCTTTTTATTATAAAGGTTTCATATTATATAATTCCAGTTAAGGCAACATAAGTAAATCCTTAGTAGCTTACAGTAAGTAACACTGGATTTTGGTCACCATTACTGTGCTTTTTATTTAAGAATTTATACACCTGAGTCAATGACCTGTGCAAGGATCAACAGAAACATTTAGCGGCGTAAATAGTTCATCTTTGTACAATTATGCTCTTAATTAGTATTATAGATTGACCATATTCCAGTTAGACCTATCCTTGTATAGTTTCAGAGTACTTATAGAAAATGTTGCTTTAATACACAAAGCATAACACAGGTATCTGTATTATATAAAGATCACAATGTTCTTGAGCACATTTTAATAGTTATCTCCAGTAAAATTCCTACAATCATCAAGTATCCCGGGCATGTCTAGGACTTCTGTGGCGTTCCCCTCTTGTCTTGGTTTGCCTCTCCTGTATTTGGGAGTATTTCCATTTGGCTGGTAGTGTTTTCAGCTTTTTCCGTTTCTTGTCTGTGCACCAGACTCTCACGCAGTATTCCTCCACCCTTTGGAAGTTGCTGTATCCTATCAACTGAAGGAACTCCTTGTACCAAAGCCGATTGGACCCATGAGACAACCCCTGCGGTGCAGGGCAAGGTTCTTTATGGTGTAGCTCTTCCTCGTCATCTTTATTAAACATGTCCTCAATTCTCTCCTCTTCCAGGACCTCTAGGGTGATCTTAGTAACTGTGTGGATGAAGCCATGCTCCACTGTCTGACAAATATAAGTCCCACCATCCATCCGATGCAGTTTCAGGAATAAAAGGCCATGGTCTGTTTTTACAATTCTTTCATCTGTTTTCACCTAAGTTCACAAAAGAAAAGCACAGGGTCAGAGGTTGGGGGGGTCACACAAA
This sequence comes from Polyodon spathula, assembly GCF_017654505.1. Classification (NCBI taxonomy): domain Eukaryota; kingdom Metazoa; phylum Chordata; class Actinopteri; order Acipenseriformes; family Polyodontidae; genus Polyodon; species Polyodon spathula. Next base: position 38,246,682 of record NC_054541.1, read on the forward strand.
CCTAGCACAAAACAATGACTTTTATAAGTACTTTTTAAAGGTTTACGTTTTTATTATGTACATCATTAACTATTGTACCACATATAATTTGACCAAAGGAGAGCTTTAGTGTGGATTACACAGATGAGAAGAATATGTATTAACACATACCCTACTCAACATTATAAGTTGTGTAATCTTAAAATATTAAATACCAGCAGGAAAAAAAAAAAAAGTTTTAGGAACAGGCACAGACAGAGTTTAAAAACATTCTGCAAAGTGTTGAATCTATACAAAGTTTGTCTTACTTCATCCTTCCAGTTGTCATAATTCCTTTGTATTAACCAGAGAACATTTGCCTGTGGAGACCTTGGCGTGCACTCAAGTAGTGTACTGTTGTGTTCGATACCATAAACCAGCTTCTCCTCAGCCATTTCTGAAACCCCCCCTAGAAACAATGGTATTTCATTAACAAAATATTATATTTGTTATGTTTTTATTTCTTTTTAAATCAAATCATCTACAAGCAATTTAAATCATATTTTATTTTAAGAGGGACTATTTTTTTGTTTAAGTTGTTAATATCTTTATTTTTTAATATCTTTATTTTTATATAGTGCCTTTCATAGTGGACCAGCAACCACAGGATGGAGCACAATAAACTACAGCAGTTTTGTTGTTGTACATACCGTGTGTATGCTGTCCACGACACTGTTGCACCGCGTTACCATGACGGACATCTTGTCTACGGAAGCGTCTGCATAAAGAAAAATATGCAACACAAATTAGAAATATAAAGTGAATACAAAAATATTTCAATAACTCAACAACACCCACAGTACAGAAATGTTCATCAATTATCAACAAAATAAGAATACATCAATTTAAAAAAAAAAAAAAAATTAAATAAAGATGTAAAGCTGGTACATTCGTATCTCAAAGAAACTAAACGGATAACATATAACGTCTGTACCGCACTGAAAGACCTGGTCTTCTTTAATATTATAATCACAAGGGTATCCATGTGTTATAAAAAATAATAGATGGGCCTCTTCAGTGAGTTACAGGAAGACAATTCCATCTCGGGTTTCTGTGACAGTTTATAAATTACTCGACCTTCGGTCTCGTAATTTATGATGTCACAGAAACCCTGGATGAAATTATTGTCCTGTTTTTTACAGACAATACATGCAGTTCAGCAATCAGGACACCCTGCCGTCTGACATTTGCTGACTTTTGTAACTGTGTAAGAAAATCCTGCAGTAATTACACTGTAACCATAGAGATGTAAAATTGTCTCTAATGTGTTTTCTAAGGTGAACATCCAGCTCTTGGTCTATCATTAATGTGCTTCACAAATCAGTGTGACATTGGTCACTAGGAATGAAGGAACACCCATTAGCTTCTCCAAATGGTTTTCTATTTTTTTTCTAAAATTGTTTTATGCACAAGTCAAAAACAATTATCATAATTTTTTTCTGGTATTTTGAATAATATGCGGTACATAAAGTTTAATTGTGTTTGTATGAAAACAGATCGTCATTTTGTCTATTCTGTGTTCTAGAAATAATGTAATGTTTTCAAAGAAATTGATTAAATATTGTTAATGGAATGTAGTTCCTGTTTAGTATTAGCAAGACAAACTGTGGCCCCAGGACCTTCACAAAGTTGTTCAAGAGATGTCTTGGTAACAAGGATTTCTCAACATACAGACACAATTAATACAAGTCAAAATAAAGTTGTATCTTTTACAGTTCTTAAAGAAAGTTGTTAAATGTGTGCCATAATGGTAATTATGACATTTTTGCGTTTTGTGAGCACACAATAATTCAAACAAAACGGAATGGCCTAATGAAGATGCTGGTTGAGAATGCATAGGCTATGTGTGCAATACTGGATTTCTATTTGCTCAGTGAAAATGCTTTGATAATTCAGAAGATACTTTCATAAGCACCCACAAGTCATAAGCTATAAACATGATTAAAGCATCAAGCAAACTTTTTAGAACAGTGAGGGAAACTTATCTTCTTTTTAGGCACTGCTCGTCAATAAACAGACTTATTGGTCAGTTAAGAAACAATAAGTCACTGAATCCAGGACACAGAACCCTGGATTCAGTGTATAACCTGCTATTCTTTACAGGAAAGGGTTGTACTTATGTTTGTATTTTTATTAGCAGAATAATACATGCATTGTGGAAGAATTGTAAATGAAAAGTGAACTCTCAAGGAACAGTATACTGCACCTCCAGGTGCAAAATTAATTTTAATTTAAAATAAATAGTTTACTGAACCAATTCTATTAAAACATAAAGCTTACAACATGTGTGTTACCTTTTAGTGAGTATTCCAGCTGGGTAATATCTGGAGCATGTCACCCCATCCCAGGCACAGTATGGATCCCTAGCCAGGCAGCAGTCAGCACATGCTGTTCCATACACATCACACTGATGGAGCTTTACCTGAGCTATTCCAGATTCAGAACCGATGTACAGTTGTTGCTGTAAGGGAATTGAATGTTAAAATCCATTGAACATTTGTTCCCAGAACATATTTAAAAAGAACTATGTTTATTAAACTTGAACATGACTCCAATATTTGGGTAACAAAACATGCCACACTAATCAGTATATATATAAAAAAAAAAAAAAATATTGAGGAGTATGGCCAAACCATTTTAAGTAACATTCATTGTATTATAGAGCTGTCCCTTTCAAACATATATAACATAAAAAAGCACTGTCAATAGCTGAATTTTAAAGAATGGTTGTTAACTTTTATATTTGATCTCTTTTACAGTACATATTATACAGTGAACCTACTCTTTTAACAGAAATTTCCATTGCCACTATCGGGGCAGGAACCTAAACAAAAAAAAGAAAAGAAAAAGAAAAAAGAAATTTAAAATGATTACTCTTGTTATTAATATTACTACAATATGAACTAGGGGTTCTATTCGATTCAGACCCCTCACTTACTCAAGCATATGGTATCACTGCAGTTTTGTAGTGCAGGTCACTTCCCTTAAGCTGTTTTAAATACTGGCCTCAAATTATGATACCAGTAAACATAAAAGACTGCAAACAGACGTTGAATTGTGCCTTCATATATGGAACGTATTGGTATATCCATAACCTAAATGTTAAGGAATAAGTCCCAATGAAAAACAGCAGTTTAGCACCGTGGAGCTGTAATATACTTCATGTCACATATTCTCTATCACGGTTGTGATAGTCACTGCTAATACAAAATCTGCAAAATCTACACAATGTCTCTGATAAATGACTCACAAATACAAGATGAGTCACGCTGGAGAATTTACAAGGTATGACCATATCAAAAATTACGTGGTTACCTTGAAAATGTGTAGTTCTTCCAGAATTACTTCTTCCATAGTTTCAGTTTCCTTGTTGTATATTGTGATCACTTTTTGTACAATGCCATTGTCTGAAAAATAAATAAAAAGAAAAATGATCCAATACAAAATAAATGAAATGGGATTCAAAATCAAGCTATGATTCAGAACTAGTTATCATTGTAAGTGCAACTAGGTTCACCGTAATAACTAATATAAGGAGGTGCCTTTTGAAGTGCTAGGGCTGAAATTGTTTCTGACAAATAATATAGATTCCCTGGTCATTTACACTACCAGCATTTAACAATTGTCACAAGTACTAAAATCCATTTCAGACAGTATGTATGCTTCAGGAAACCTCTAAAATGCTTGGATTCAGGGTCGGCCTTAAAACAAGGCAAGCAAGGTGGATGCCTAGGGCCCCCACCCTTTAGGGGGCCCCGTGCTCAACCAGGCTGCCGTGAGAATTAATGTGCCATGAGATTTAAAGTATTTGTTACGTACACCAAAATGCTCAGGAGTGCAAATTTGGTGCTATGGTGCTAGACTCTACCACTATAGCACCAGCAACATTAAATTCTGGTGCCAGTAAACGTGTTTATTTATTTATTTTAAATATTTGTTCTATTCCTTAGTAACCATAGATGATGATAGTTTCTCATTGGGTCTGGTCTACTCACATGACCCGCCCACAGAAGAAAAATCTAAATCAAATCCATATTTGGTGTGACCACCCTTTGCCTTCAAAACACCATCAATTCTTCTAGGTACACTTGCACAAAGTCAGGGATTTTGTAGGCATATAGTCAGGTGTATGATTAAACAATTATACCAAACATGTGCTAATGATCATCAATTCAATATGTAGGTTGAAACACAATCATTAACTGAAACAGAAACAGCTGTGTAGGAGGAATAAAACTGGGTGAGGAACAGCCACACTCAGCTAACAAGGTGAGGTTGCTGAAGACACTTTACTGTCAAAAGTCATACACCATGGCAAGACTGAGCACAGCAACAAGACACAAGGTAGTTATACTGCATCAGCAAGGTCTCTCCCAGGCAGAAATTTCAAGGCAGACAGGGATTTCCAGATGTGTTGTCCAAGCTCTTTTGAGAAGCACAAAGAAACAGACAACGTTGAGGACCATAGACGCAGTGGTCGGCCAAGGAAACTTACTGCAGCAGATGAAGACACATCATGCTTAAACTTCCCTTCGCAATCAAAAGATGTCCAGCAATGCCATCAGCTCAGAATTTGCAGAAAACAGTGGGACCCTGGTACACCCATCTACTGTCCGGAGAAGTCTGGTCAGAAGTGGCCTTCATGGAAGACTTGCGGTCAAAAAGCCATACCTCCAACGTGGAAACAAGGCCAAGCGACTCAACTCAACTAGCAGCAGAAGGCAATTTGTTCGCCGAAGGGCTGGACAGCTGTACACGAATGAGTGTCTGCAGGCAACCGTGAAGCATGGTGGAGGTTCCTTGCAAGTTTGGGGCTGCATTTTTGCAAATGGAGTTGGGGATTTGGTCAGAATTAATGGTCTCCTCAATGCTGAGAAGTACAGGCAGATACTTATCCATCATGCAACACCATCAGGGAGGCATCTGATTAGCTCCAAATTTATTCTGCAGCATGACAACGACCCCAAACATACAGTCATTAAGAACTATCTTCAGAGTAAAGAAGAACAAGGAGTCCTGGAAGTGATGGTATGGCCCCCACAGAGCCCTGATCTCAACATCATCAAGTCTGTCTAGGATTACATGAAGAGAGAAAAGCAACTGAAGCTGCCTAAATCCACAGAAGAACTGTGGTTAGTTCTCCAAGATATTTGGGCCAACCTACCTGCTGAGTTCCTTCAAAAACTGTGTGCAAGTGTACCTAGAAGAATTGATGCTGTTTTGAAGGCAAACGGTGGTCACACCAAATATTGATTTGATGTAGATTTTTCTTCTGTTCACTCACTTTGCATTTTGTTAATTGATAAATATAAACTATTAACATGTCTATTTTTGAAAGCATTCTTACTTTACAGCATTTTTTCACACCTGCCTAAAACTTTTGCACAGTACTGTATATATATATATATATATATATACACACACACACACACACACACACACACACACACACACACACACACACAGCATGATTGTTTCTAATACCGTTCATCATTCATAATAGATTATTTTCTTTACCCAGTAAAATGGAATAATAATAATAATAATATAATTCAGGCTGCTATGTGTTTTGCCATGGATGAGAGATGTGGCAGAAGTTTCTTTTTACAAAATATTACAAATCTTGGTATGATTACATAGGGGGTACATTTTGTTAAAAATATTTACTGTAACACAAAACACAAAAAACTAATTGAAGGGGGGGTGACAAAGTGGCATTGCACATAAAGTGTCAAAGAGGGATTTTTTTTATTATTATTATTATTATTATTATTATTATTATTATTATTATTATTATTGTTTATTTATGTATTTATTTCTGTCTGGTTATTCTTGCTACCGACATGTCAGAACCCACTTATAGTCAGGCATTACAGTATTTTTCAATAGGTCTACTGCACCTGACATACTAACTTTAAAGTCGGGTCCACACCTGAGCGATCAGTTGCTCAACCCATTTGCTGCAAATCGTGCAACTCAGTTACAAGCAGTTGCTGTGTCCACATCTGAGAAATTGTCAACAAGGTTCCCGCGTTCCATTTTTTTATGATAACTGAGGTGACAGGTTTTATTATATTTTTATTCCATCTACAAGGTCAAGTAGTTTGGTTTTGACAACTGAGTTGACACATTTTTTTTTGTCCCATGTCTACAAGTTTAGAATTGTATTTAATTTATTTATTTTTTGACAAATGAGGTGACACTTTTTTGGTCAGGTTGTAACGTGTCCAGTAATTAACAAGGAAGAGCTGGCTGTTATTTTTTTCAACTGCTATTATTTTAAATGCCATATTCCCTAAAGAAAAAATAAAGTTAAGTAAACAAAGCCATGTAAAAACTTATTTATTTATTTATTTATTTATTTAAATTGACAGGATATGCAAGCCGTGCAGTCAGCATTATAAGAACCAGTCGGAGTTTGCGGATTGCCACGTGATCGCCTATGTCTACAGAAGTCACTCAGGAGGTTGCTTGTAAAGTAGAGCCCTGCAGCTGGTTGCAAGGATGTCCACACATAAGAGACTAGGTTGCATGCGACTATGCTGCACAACTGATCGCTGAGGTGTGGACCCAGCTTAAGATGCGGTTGCTACTGTAGCATTCATTCTGGACCCACACTCAATCATCATCGCCTTGGGCTCCCCACAGCCGAAGGCCAGCCCTGCTTGGATTTATAACTAGTTTATAACAAAATGTCCTGGCAGATGTCTCCCGTCTTTTTTACCTGTTCCTACAAAAAGAACATTGTAGTATCCATCGTCTGCTTCAACTCTGTCCACAGCAATCTGTTTGAGATTGTATTTCCCATCTGTTCTGAGAAGAACTGGTCTCTTGTTTACAGGGTAGACAGGCTGGTACATTACAGGGTGAGCACGCACAAAGCGAAGGACATCGTCTGGGTAACCCTTGGAACTAGTGTACTGACCTCCATTCATCTTACTGGCACACTGAGGGGAAAACAACAACAAAAAATGATTATAAAGCATTGTCAAGTGGTTGGAAGTGGTGCATATGCATAAATCAAGCAGGACTATAGTACATTCTATTAAATGTAAGAGCAACATATGGTTAATTTTAACATATTAGTGAATAGTTTTCTTTTATATTTCATTTTTGGTTTTTTCAGTAGTATTCCTGACCACACATTTAAATTTCCATTTAACAGGAGCACGCTGGTGTCACAGATTTTAAAGGTCAGCAAGCATTCAATTTCCTAATAGTGTTTCATAGATAACGATACAGTAAAGGGTTGATGTAGGCAGACATCTACTCAGGAAGAATTATTTTTTTCTTCCAAATGACTTGCTTGCAAATAAATAACACTTTATTTAAAGACAAGTTTGAACCATGTTTCTCAGAAGTGATTTTTCACAAAGATTGATCTCAATGTGCTAAACTTAATTTCATTTCAGAGAACGGATTTGTGTAAAAGCTGTTAATGTTACCTTCAGGCCAATAGAAAGACAGGCTGAATTTGTTCGTGGGTGAATTTAATTTATTTCTCTGGCATTTTTTTAAGTATTTGAAATGATGTAATATTGACCTCATTATTCCAGAAGATTTTACTCCTATTGTCAGTCAAGCTTTAAGTGCCTAAAATTCACTTCTTGGCTTATGCATAGGGTTAAACTCACCATGCATTTACAACTGCATACATCAGTACAAGGCTTGCTAGGATTGCTATCACTATGATGTGGGCAACACGATGTCAAGTGAACTTTCGAAACAAAGCAAAACAGTTTGTAAAAAAAAAAAAAAAAAAAAAAAAAAGAACATTATTATAAGACATAAAGGCATTAGCTGAAAGGTTTCACTTCAGAAAAGTTTTCGCTCAGAAATATATTAACCCATTAAGAAGCCTGTTAATATTGAAATGTTGCTAAATAACACTTAAGCAGTAATATATAACAAGGCTTTAAAAATGGCTTACTGATCCAGGTCTTGGAAATGGCACTTTTCCCTCATATGCTACCCAATGGTATTCTGGTCCTTCTTGGTGTGCATATGGCCCATTGAATGCATCTCGAATATCAGCCATATGATAAACACACACAGCATATCCTTTAAATACATTGCTGTAAAAAGAAAAGGCAAAATAGCAGTGCATGCATGTAGACTATTCCCCATGCTTGCAGTGAACACCTGTTTACATTATGGTAATAGACATGACCCCGATTTTCATTGTCTACCATCTCAGTCCCACAGCATTACATGTTTGGAACAATGTATGCTATCAGATTTCAGATCGGTGCACATGTTGACTGTTAGGTTAAAGGTTAAGACTAACTGGAGGCATTTTCCAAGAGACATACTGAAGGTTTTAAATAAAATTTCGTGTTACTTATTCTTGTTAAATAATACAAAAATAAGTTGCAATGTTGTACTGTAAAATTTTAAGAACAAATGGTATACGATATACATTTTAAAGACATGTGTGAGACAAGTAATATTTATTATATACACTGTGTGTTCTTAGTTTAGCATACTTCATAAGTAATTATGAACAAATGAGATGCATGATCTGTTTGGAGAATAGTGACTATATACAGTACACATTGGCCCCCTGTATGGCTGCACATTGCCACACATGGACCTCCAGAACATACACATCTATTAGTTCAACTGAATTGATACAAAAATGTCTCCTCATCTTTCAGATTACGACATATGTAGTACAAAAATACTGGCAGATAATTATTTCTTTGTTTTGTCAAAATATTCTTTTTTTGGACATAGCTTTTGAGGAGAATGTTGCATGAAGTTTAGATTTGACACAGAGGTCAATGACCCTAGAAGGGTTTGTTCCATGCCCAGCAGAGGGTGGTAGGTGCATGTCAATAGGGGTGCTGTGGTTGTACTCTAAATGTTAATATTTAAATGTAGCTATTGTAATGTTGAACATTTTAAATAGAATTCATCTACATTGCGTGTTTAGTCTGCATTCAGCAAATTGTGTCATGGTTGGGATCTGTACATGACGACTACACTTTAGCTCAAATCACTGACCTTGTAGTGCTGAATAGGGCAAAAATCTCAGGTTTTTTATCATCTCGTGTTTGGAGTAGGAACACATCCTCTGGAAAACATATAAAAGACCTTAGTGATTGTCTTTTATTTTAGTAAATCTGTAGCTCAAAGGCACACATTGGGCAAGAGGGTGTTTTAACTTATTTCACCTCACGGGTTGCACATTTCACACTCAACATTCTATAATACCACCATTTCGTTAGGTCTGCTGTGAAGTCAGTAAGTACAGTCCAGATGGTTTGATATCTTTTTAAAGCAGTAGTTGAAACAACTTTCTCACAGTTTCTTCTGGTAAAAGATCTCTCTAGACCCTGTGCAAAAACTCAATCGATGTTTTCTATCAGAGCAGTAGCTCCAACAGTTTTTCTGCTTCCAAGTCTTTCAAATCATATCAGTATTATTAAGGACAAAATATACAAAAAATAAGACAAAACATATTATAGCCTTGTAATGATGGTAGTGAGAGGGTGGGGGGCAGAATACTTTAACATCTACAGTAATAAGCTATCATATAAATATCATGCTTTTTATTTTAAAAATGCTTCAGGCTATTTATATTACAAAGCTGTATTTACCCAATTCATCAAAATATGTGTCAATTCCATTAGGCCCAGGCACAGAACAAATAAGTCGTGTTTTGAGTAAAGTGGTCCATTTATTTACCAGCATTCTTTGTCCTCCAAGGTCATTCTGTGGAGAAAGCAAAAATCAAAATGTTAATAATTTCTCAAATATCTGACAATGGACAAGTTTAGACAGCATTAATCTGGACATCTTCCTCATTTCAGAAGGGTGAAATGCCTGATTGGGTATGGTGGTGAAGATCTGCTTCTCTGTGTGTTTATTTAAAGCACATAGCGACATTACCATTTCAAAGGCTATTTTAAAGTAGTGTGGCTAGGCTTTTATTTACAGTAGTTTATGAAATGTATACTGCCATGAGAAGATAAATAGAATGAATTGTGTAATGAGTCTGGGAACATTTTCCAATGTATGAAGACATCAACACAGTAGTCAGCCTCTGCATGACGTTACTTGTAATACACTGACTATTAGATTATGTATTCCAACATTTCAAAAAGATCTTAACCCTTAAATGCAGATTTCCACAAGTTAGTAAGCATTTATTTTAAAGCGCCTTTCATACAACAATATCTCAAAGTGCTTTACAAGTCAATAAAAACAACAAATACAATAAAATTAATTAAAACAATAAAAAATTAACATGAAAAAGTTAGTTAAACGAACCAAAACAACAAAAAATATTAATATTAGTAGAGAAATAAAACAAGAGAAGACGAAGGAGCACTTTTAACATTTGGTATAAAATGCTAGTCTAAAAAAGTGAGTTTTTAATCTTGATTTAAAAATATGAAGTGACTCTGCATCTCTAACAGCAGGTGGTAGTTCATTCCATAATCTGGGAACAGTGCACCTAAGCACCTTACAAATCAGATAGATAAGACATATAGACACATTTTAAAGTTAAGCAGCCGTAAGACAGGCTTGAAGCGCTTCCTATTCTTAAGTAACATAATAATGATATTTCTTACAGCACAGACTCTCCCAACCCTTGTATAAACCGCACCACCATCTGCCTCAATTGCTTTTTCGGTGAAGAAGAAATACACTTTATCATCCTCGTGGTCATCATTGTCAGGGATAACATACGAGCCAACAAACTTGGGTTCTGAAAAACAAAAACCTAATAATCTAAAACAAACCCTCTTGGACATTTTCAACATCTGAAATCATAAGGGCAAAAACGAATGTAGAACTACTGTATATGGTTATCTGCAGCCTCCCCACAATAAAACACATTAGTGGTATTGAAATTGTATAATTCAACCTGTAGTACCTGTAATTTTAATGTACATTACAATACAATGCAGTTGAATAGCATTATAACAGAATTACCTGCTTTAATCTACTCTACTTGTTTTGTTTATTATAGTTGGATGTATTTTGGCTCTCAGATAGTGTTATTTTTGAATCTCAGGAAAGCTAATTCAATATTTAGGGCAAGGAAAAAGAATTCCGTCAACACATGTCTAAACGACATACACACATTACAATAGCTTTATAGTGGCCTGTGGCTAATACCATCTTCAGTTTAAGGGGCTCTTAACATTTTTTTCTTTTTTATTTCCATGGACCATCACTTATTTAATTTATATCACTTGCCAAGGAATGTGTTAGCATGGGTAGAAGATGTTTTCAGTGCTACCCTGCAAAGTGACTGATTTATGTGAGTTAGACAGTAAGAAGGCAGAAATTGAAATGTACAGAGACCCACCTTTTGGCCACCTGCTGGTCACCAGGGAGCTTAAACATATTACAACTGCACTGATTGTAATAAACCAAAGAAAAATATGTAACAGATTTTGCACTAATTTCAATATTTATTTACTTTGTGCTGTACTGTTTATTTTGGTACAGCATATTTTGAAATGATTAAAATAAACAGTAAACTGTGTTTAAAGTCTATTGCTTAAGACTGTGCTTATTTCTTAAATATTTAGTTTTACAGTGTAGTAGCATACCACAAGTGATGCAGTATAAAATATAAAGCAGTATAAGAGCTAAAATAAAAGCATGTCTGTATTGGTTTTCTGCATGTTTTTATACTTTATTTTGGGATATGTTAATATTTAAAAAAATAACATGATAGATACACATTTGAATTAAAGAAAAACAAAGAAGTACAAACTAAATGATTTTTTAAAAACAATGACAAGGATACCAGTGATAATGCTGCTCATGCTAAAAAGGAAATCAGCTTCTTTGGTTATCATTCCTGTAAGGACACAGTTTTATAGTGGTACAGTATACAGCTTTAAGGTACTTTAAAAGCGCTTGCCTTTTAACTGCCGTTCATCATTCCGTTCTGTTCTTGTGTAGGAAAGGTGGTCCATCCGATAAATAGCAGCATCATATCCCCAATAATCCGTATAGAGCCCAACAAATAACTCGCCCCCTGAAGACCAAAAGCAGGACATTCACATGGTTATCATAATATGCATACACAGCTTATACACTGTTTTATAGGTAACCCCTAATCATTAATTCCTAAACACTTAGAATAATTTCATTTTGACTAGCTAAGCAGGTAATTTGTTCAATTTAGTAATTTAGAGATAATTTGGCTCAAAAACCAGAACAGTCTACCAGCTCTCATGGACCAGATCTGACCACTTCTGATTTAATTGAACACATTAACCTGCTAAATTGATCAACAACTTGCATTCTTCATAAATTGATAATTAAGGATTGTGGCTCTCCAGAACCAGGGTTGGCCACCCCTGCAGTATACAGTACTACGAAAACGATGTATTACAGAAATGCGCATTTATATCAGAGTAAAGATGTTTACTGTACTGTAAAAGCAAAAGAAATGTCCACAAGGGGGCAGTGTTGGATAAATGATGACTGCACATTTTTTTTGGAGGAAGATTACAAATATGAGATTAGATTATAAAAAAAATAACGATTACCATGACATACCATGACACTTCTTCATAATAATGTGGTAGAAAAATTAAATCTGTTCAGTCAATTATGTAATCAAGTAGCCTTCATTTTGATAGTGAGAAATTGCTCGGTTTGGCCTCTCTTTTATGGGCATGCCTGAATATTTTGGCAGATGCAGTTCAGACAGCAATGTCCCATCTATAGACAATAGAGGGGTCAGGGGTCGGTATAAAGAGTTCCCCAGGGATTTCACACACCTCCCTTGATCTGCTTAATATCAGGCTAACAATTCAGTTGAGGCCTATTGGATGAACTTCACCAATTTCTCCAAGCACTCCAGCTTTTTTTTTTTTTTTTGGGGGGGGGGGGGGGGGGGGGCAAGAAAATCTATATCCAAAAACATGAAATAGATATATTAAAACGACAGGATTAAGTAATTAAAAGCAGTTGCCTAAGATGCATATTCTCCCAGGCAGACTACGCCCTTATTCACAGTATGGCTAAAACTATTTCAATGTATTGAAAACAGATGCAGTGATGTGGTGTTGTCCCTCCCTATAGGGAAACAGCATGGTAGTTATTTTCTGAATAACATAATGATTTGACTTAAGTGTGACTATAAATGGAATTCATTATGTTATTTCTGCTAGGGATGGTACAATTAATCTAAGCCTAAAAAATCTTTAAGAGAAACCATTTTTCATCAAATTTTCTGCCGCTTTGCTCATAAACTAGTAGATTAATTTCACTGTAGCTGGGTGTGCTTGTGGTTTCAATGTACAGTATATGAAGACTGCTTGTTAAAAATAAATGATAAACACAAGACTAGAGTTAGTATGTGCTTGCAACATGGTGAAGGCTTTGTGGTCTACTTGTCTTGTCGTTTGATGTTGCTGTGCTCAGCAAAGGAGAATTCCAAGAAAGCACAATGCATCAGTAATTGAACTCAATTCTTTCTCAATCATAAAAATGCCATTGGATATGTTTATAGCACATTCCTAGTTACGATGATTTAGTGCTACAAAGAAAACAAGCAAAAGCAACTTAGAGAACTGCACAAACCAATGCCATTCACTTAGAACTGATTTTCTTTGGAAAGCGTCACTGTGAACACTTAAGAACATAAGAAAGGTTACAAACGGGAGGAGGCCATTCGGCCTATCTTGCTCGTTTGGTTGTTAGTAGCTTATTGATCCCATCAAGCAGCTTCCTGAAGGATCCCAGCTTCAACAACATTACTGGGGAGTTGGTTCCAGACCCTCACAATTCGTGGGTAAAAAGTGCCTCCTATTTTTTGTTCTGAATGCCCCTTTATCTAATCTCCATTTGTGACCCATGGTCCTTGTTTCTTTTTTCAGGTCTAAAAAGTCCCCTGAGTCAGCACTGTCAATACCTTTTAGAATTTTGAATGCTTGAATCAGGTCGTTGCGTAGTCTTCTTTGTTCAAGACTGAATAGATTCAATTATTTTAGCCTGTCTGCAAATTACATGCCTTTTTTTAATTTTATTTTTTTAAACAGTTTAATGTGAAGAAAAAAGTGATAAATAAATCTGTCTTACGTTTTAAGGTAGAAACACAAGGGCTGTTTGGCTCAAATGGACATCTGCCTCTCCCACTCTCAGTCATGTTAATCTCCAGTTTAAACAGCCTGTCCTAAAGAATGAAAGAATACAATCATACACACTATATAGTGTAACTCATGCAGTGGGATACATTGAGAACAAAAGGTGAAGGGGATACATAAAGAACTAAAGGTGAAACAGAAGAAAATTGTATCACGTTGGCACAATTAGATCCAGCTGTCCATGGAAACCATTTAGAACTACTATATTACACACTAAGACATTCAGCCTTTAACTTTTGATTGAGTTGTTTAATAAACTCAGCTGATATACTGAGCAGTATACTAACTAGTTGTGCATTATCTCAGTACCTGGTTTTGATCAGTGTTTCAAATCTGAAAAGACAGCAATGTTCAAAGGAATGGAACGTCTAACATAATTATCTGGACTAGCATCAGATGTATCAAGTTTACTTTAACTTTTTTTAGAAGCCAAATGTCTTATGTAAGTAAATTGTAACTGGCCTAAAGCTGGTGGTATTTTAGACCTTTTGATTTGACATGGGGCATCTGTTTTTGTATCTTCAAAGACACATTTTCAGCAGTCCGGCAGAGTTAGACAACAGTTTGAATATAAGACATTCACACTCACTAGGAGCACTGATAAGAATTATTAAACTTTATTATGGCAATAATGCACTTCTATATGACAACTTAATATGTCACAACCAATCTTCTTTTAAAACAAAACAAAACAAAAAAAAAATAGTTCCGCTCATTGTGGACATATATATTTTTTTTCTATTGAATTTCAAATTAGTTTAAGAAAGCAATGTGACAAATTACACCGTAACAATTAATTTTTTTTTTGTTCCTGGGTAGTAAGTGTTATTTCCTAATTGCTTATGTCTCAAAAGTATAGAAAATGGCTATTATTCCCCACAAACTTTGCTTTTATGACCAGGACAGGTAAATTTCAAAATATCACTATTTCCAATGAGAAAATGGGCAAATGTGTGTCTTTTCGTTCACATAAAGTCAGAAAAAAACAACATATGAATCCAAATTAACATGTATTTATACTAAAGTAATACAAAAATGACTACAAAAGATTTAGAAGCGAGTAGTTTTTCGAGATTTACGATTATACTGTAAATTTACAGTAACGTTTTATACAGCTATGAAGCAGAAATCAGCCGGCACCAAAAAATCTTTCCATTTGCAAACTGTTTAGTGAAAGTAGCGTGAATACTGTTCACCTTGCAGAGAGATAATAGAAGGGGTTATCCTTCTTGTTGGGGGTTCTCATTAGCTCTACACAACAACTATCACAACAAAACTAGTCTACACTGAATTAATCCAGGATTGAGGCTGCCTATGTTAGTCATTTTAGCCAAACAATTTTGTTTAGTAAAAAGTAAGACTTAAACCCAGAATAAGCAAAGAAACATGTTTCGTTATTTTTTTTTCATGAGCCATGGAAAAGCGTGATCATTCCTGTTATATAGTTAAAAAAAAATGAAAACATTTGTATTTATTTTAGCTGCTGTCCAATTCTTATAAGCTTCAGTGGGAGCACCAGAAAATTCTCTGCTGAATGACCAAAGGAAAATATTTCTCAAAACAGGTTCTCAAAGTTCAACTGTTCCATATGCTGAGCTAATGTTCATATGTTTTGTTTTTTTTACCATAAATACATTAATATTTTCCTATTTTTTAGGTTCTGCAAACCCGACCCATAAATTGTAATGGAAGGTGTGTTGACAATATTATTACTTCATTGTGTTAGTGTAACGGTAAGTGTCCAGCATGGCCTTATTAAATTAAAAACAAATCATATTGCTGTGTCAAAAAGCTCCAATCAAAAGTATAAGATATTACTCATCCGCAACATGTTATACTTGCTTGTTTACCAGGGCTCATCTGGATAGTGATTGTATCTACCAAAACATAACTTGGTTTTAGTTTACTTATTTTGAACAGTAAAAGCCTTTTTATTTTAAACTCATACTTAACAAAAAATCTGATTCACATTGACCTGATTCTAGAATCAAGATCAGCAATTATTGAATTGTTAAATACAACTTTGTAAGCATAATGCACAGGGAATTACAAAGCATGATCTGAACTGAAAATGAACCTGGCTTAACACTCTGACTCTTATTGAAAATAAAAGCACTTGGATTTTGCCTTATATGGTATTCTGATCATTTAAGGGGGCACGTAATAATTCTAACATGGACTTTGAGATCACAATTAACGTATTGCTGAGCTACACACAAAACGTCAGAAATTGGGCAACTACAATTGACAGTTAGTGTGCATTCATTTTCTTATATGCTAAGACCCTATACCCTCTAATACCCATGCAACTGCTTTAAATGTGGTTCAAATTTGCATGGCGTCATCCCCAGTTCAATTGGACTACAGTGCTTAGAAGCAAATGCAATGTTAAATGATAAAAAGCAGTACTGCAGTTTCTGAAGACCACAGCTATATAGGCTGATTAGGTGAAGGGATCTGTTTATTGTATGAGTGTGAGGTGTTAAAGGTTCACTCTTTTAGCAACAGGATGGACAGAGATCTAAGCCTAAGATTGCAGTGCATGGTCTGCATGCAGTGGGTTTGCAGTGGTAATGAAAATTGCAACTAACCCTGCAACACTGCATTGTTGAATCCTTTGTGTGATTCATTAGGGAAATAATTTGAAGTGCTGCTAAAATGCATTCTATTTGGTTGTCCCCTAAAAAAGTCTCCATAGTAGTGAGATGACAGATGTTAGCACACTTTTGTACAAAGTATGTCAGACCTTTAAAAGGCTTTAATAGTTAACTCTTTGAAAATGCTTCTGGTTCAAATGTTTAAATGTTTAATTTCATATTTTCATTCACCAAGCAATTGTTAAATTCAATTAATGTATCTCAGTATAATAAATCCATACCTGAAATTCTCAGAATTATAATGTGACATATATCTATAAATTAACATTAGCAAACAAGGGCATCAATAATACCAAACAAGGCCAAACGATGACAGCATAGTCCAACTGTACTTACCACAAACTGCACCAATGCAGCAATTGAATGTGTAGATACTACAGAAGTAATTGTATTTTATTATGTACATTATTTTTGTAATGTACTTTCCAAACTTATCAGATTAGTTTGAAAAACTGACTTCATTAAATAAATCTAATTCTTGCTTTGGTATATAGTTAGACAATAACAGTTCTTGCATTTGTGCAAGAAGGTTCTCATCTCAATGTTCCATTTGTTTGATAACCCTGAACTTCTAAAAAACCATATGGATCTAAAGTTCTTTGTAAAACAGATGTTAACAATTGTAAGTGCTTTAAGATTGGTGATATAGAAGGCCTGTGTGGAGTACATTGAATTGTAGCCTTCTCTAATAAATATAAGTATATATATATATATATATATATATATATATAATATATATATATATATATATATATATATATATATATATATATATAATAAGGGTTTAATCACCTGGTGTGTATTTGTGTGAACTGGACATAAACTCCCATATTTCATACACATGGCAAGCAAGTCACTTGCACTGCTGTTGGTAAGATTTTTTTCAATTTGAGTTTCCCCTTTGGGAATGCTGGAATGTTTGTTTTCATTTCCTAGTCAGTTGGTTCAGATCTTCTTCAAAAAATGAGCAAAGTGTTGAGGGACCACAAAAATAAACTCGCTAAATGACAGGAAAACATTTAAATCATTGGAGGCACAATCCCCCTGAGGAAAAAAAGAAGATACAGTACTTAAAGGTGCAATAATTAATTATTCTCTGCTCTGATGCCTATTACCAAAATATTTCCCAAACTTCTTGATATATACATAGGAGGTGGACCATTTAGAAACAGTGCTAGACAATGCAGTATACTGACTACATATATGTCAGAATATTCATATTGTAACATTACAGTACTCCCAACAAGGGCAGACCTAGTAAATGAATACCATCCTAAGTGTCATTTAAAACCATCAATGTGATTGTGTGCCAGAGCTGCATGGGGAGACAGATGGTGTGTCATTAGGACAGCTTTCCATATGGAAACTTTACCTTTGGGGTTAGCGTTTAGTATAACAATTCATTTTAGGGGGTCTAGATTACTTTTCCTTGGATAAGTACAGATTTACTAAAACGTACATATATTATTTTTATCAGGTAATATCAGCATTTGTAATAATGCATTCTCTTACCTCTGTCCAATGGCCCACCCTAATGTAGGCACATATAGGATCAAAAGCGCCAGTCCCACAAGCCAGAAGATGAGTTCTGTTATATTGGTGAAAGACCCGGATAAAATTTGCACATTCAGTCTAGATAATGAAAAAGAAAGAAATGAGAACAATGTCGCAAAAGCATTTTTAAGTAAATCAGAATGCACAGTAAATAGCAATTGCAAGTCAGAAGTAGGGTTTCTGTGTATATTATTGGGGATATGGATGTTTTCCTTTTTTTTTTTTTTTTTTTCTGGAAGCTTGCTGGTCACATGAATATACGTACCACATCTTTGCCTTCCATTTGACATTCTTCCACCTGAGTATGTGTGCTGGGCCAGTGTATCTGTAATGAAACGGAAAAAATATATATTTTCAAGTTACAATAACTGCCACAATATAGCATTACATTAAAGCAATTTAGTAAAACAAAACAGTTCTGTTAAGTAAGAAATCATTTCTGTTTTATTGTAGAAAACTGAATTGGAAAGCGTTCAAATCTGTCTCTATTGTCCACTAGCATCTAAGCATTGTTTACATAAGATTTATTACAAAAACACAGCTCAGTGTGGGTAAGCACAGGTATAACATTTAACAGTGATTATGGTTTGCTTTGCTGACCACTATAGACAAATCATGGTTATAGGAAAAGATTTGGGGATTTAGCCCCACACATTTTAACCCAACAATGCCCTCCGGTTCAGAATCAGGATAAGTAGGAGCCAGAAACAGTTGCCGCTCTTTGAACCGATCAGTTTATTTTAAGTACTGTTTTGCAAAATCTCATCCAGGTTGTCTAAATCCCTATGAGGCTCTTTAAAAAAGGAGACCGACATGTGTAAAAGACCACACAAGGAACATAACTCCTAAAAATTGCAAATGCTAACCAAGTTTACAATTAATAGAGGCATGCTTTTGGATACCAATAATAGCTATGTTACCATTTGTCCCATTACCAAGAGTAGCTAGAAATTATTTGGGAAATGTCTCATATGGTGGTTCCTTTGAGGAATTCATCCTAAAACATCTCTAAACAGAATGGCTATTTCATTTTGGGACCAGTTATTATACAACGTAAATATCCTGACATTGAGACAGATAGACACTATATGAGAAGTGCAAAGAATTGGAAGCACAAATAGGTAAAGATATGTGTAATGAATTTACTTTTCAATTATACATAAACAGAAACACGGGAGGGGTTAGCTGATGTATTACTTTTATATTAGGCTTAAGTAAATTTCTGGTTAAGCAGAAGGGGAGATCCTTTATCTTTTGCACCACATAAACATTAATTATGTCAAAAAGGTGTCTTTATCTTAAACAAAAGGTTCACAAAGTCAGAAGGAAGAAATACATGTGTTTAGAGAGTCTTTCCAGTGACTGAAATACAATGTTCTTCGTTACCATACCTCTCTGTACTCTTCGTTAACTTGGTCCAAGTTCAGAGAATACATAAGGTCCCGACCTCCCACAAACAAGCGTTCTTGATACTCGTCCAGGAACATTGTTCTTAGGTCCAAAAAACCACGTGGGCCGTAAAAAACGGAGGTTCGGTTTAAATCCCACAGCTCTGTAAAAGCAGCGGAAGTAGGTTTCGTTTTATAAAAATGAAAGATTATTTAAAAATGTTAACATTTCCATGTAAGTGTTGTCTTCATAGAGCTGATTGGACAGTACCAGATTATAGTTGTCAATGTGTTGCATTTTTAACTCAGTGCCTGTTTATACTGCTATTAGAATTAAGTGGAAGCCAACTGTGAAATGTATATATGTACACCGTGCCTTTACTTATCGCTTGTATTTGATGTTGTTCACCTATAGCAGTGTGTATTAAGCAACGTAAGGTCTGCCTAATGTTAAAAATCCCACCGGCGACCTGGCCCTTTAAATCGTTTTACTCAGGCACTGTGAGAGATAGCCCTGCTGGAAAGAGTAGAGCCCAGGCTTTAAAACAAGGCCCTACTGATGTCAGTAGAGAGATGTAAAAGTGAGAGTTTTCCGCTGTAAGACAGACTTACCTCGGTGCAGTAAACAAACATTTTCACACAACATCAAGAGAAATGGCGACATTGACGGCACAAGGACCTCTTTACCGATACATATATATTTGTTTTCTGTGTTTGTGGATCAGATGCACGAGACAAGAGCTGTTAGGGTTAGGTTGCCATGGTCACCACCTTGCTGGTTATTCAAGCCACAGTGAACAGCTCCATCTTGCTCCACCTAATCAGTGTCCCTGGGACAAATAATTTGAATGCGTTTTTTTTTTTCTTTTTTCTTTTGCACATTTCTCAATTGTTCACTTCTTTTTGATTGCTTTTGGTCCCTTTTGTATATATGGCCATAATTTATTCATTTATTATCCAATTTGCTCCCTACATGTTGAAGTTTCATTGTACACTGTCAGATTTGAGTTGGCCATGCTAAAATGTTTTTTTTTTTGTTTTCTTTTCTAAAAAGCTTCTCTCTTTTTCTGTGGTTTCTGTTATTGAACAGGGTGTTTCAGAGTACTTTTTTTTTTTTTTTTTTTTTTTTTTTTTTTATGGAAATTTAGTGTGTGCACATGCATTCTGTGCATGACATGTACCAGTAACCTTTTTAGTTATAGTTATAAGCACAAATCTAAGTAAAAATAGCTGGGACCCTTTAAGATGTGTCCTGTATCCTGTATGGATTCCTTTCCTGCTGCCATGACCTCATAACAGACTTGTACAGCACTAACAAAGACAAGTTTTATGATGCAGACAATAAATATCTTTGGTATTCTAGAAACATCTGCTTGAACTCATATGGCCCCATCAGGAAGACACTGGGATGTCCTGTTTGCCTGTGGTCAACCAAAATCTGTAATCTGTTTGTGGTTTTTTTATTCCATTGATGACTTCAACCAACTCTGAGCCAAATGAACCAAATGACAATATTAATCATTTCCCCCTGTGGCTCAATAATACATTGAACACAATTAAATAACATCTTTGGATGAGCTAAAAAAAAAGTGGTATTCTGAATGAATTGTTGCTGGCTGTGAAAGGCATGAAACTGGAGCTCAACCTCATTGCCAGTAAACAATCAACCGCTGTGAAATGAGATCACCAACCCGTACACAAGCACATTATACATTATTAACAGAGCAACCTTCCTGCACTTTGTTTTCATGGTCAGTTTAATATACTTGGATTAAAGACCTGGAGGGTACAACTAATTCTTCCAAAAGTCATTGTTGATAGTGGAAAACTATCAAGGCATTCTGTATTTCTCTAGAACGGAATAGGTGGGGTTTTGAGTATAAATTAAAATAATCTTGTTTCGATCATTTCAAAGATTTGCTTATTGAAAATGAAATGTCCATGGGTGGTATTTTGAGTCAAATTCAAAGACACAGATGGTATAAAACGAGTAAGGTAGAGGCAGGACAAACTACTTAAGTCATGTATTAGTTTAAAGAAACAATAGTTCATCATAAAGTAACACAGACCTTGATCCAAAATACCAGGAGCCTTGTTTCCTCATTGGCTCAGACAGTGGCTGCCATGGTATCGACGGTGTGAGAGAAGGGTCTCTTTACAGAGGCTAAAATAATTTACCATTGTACTGTAGCAGAACAGTAACCAAACTTCCGGGCATCAACACTATTTCACTGACTTGCCAGGGAGATAGGGAGTAGCAGCGTGGACCCAATCTCAATAGGTAAAATCCTAGCCCTGGATTGAGTTTCAGATTAATTTAAATAGTATATGTTGAATGTCTCCAATCAGTAACAAATTATGTACAGTCCACCATTGGGAAATATAACCCCATAGCCTTAAGCTGTAAAAACCAGGAATTGTTTAAATCTGAACCACAGCGGACATTACTTAGGTCTTAAATTTGTACCTATGATTTGTATAGTATTATGTGGTCTTGATGAAATACAAAAGTTACTTCCACAGAACTTTTATAATCCGGAAACTTTTGAAAGTAAATAAAGCCAAAATACATTGTTTTTTGTATACCAATTGAAACAACGTACACTGTCTGTTGTTTAATCTAACTCACTTGAATCTCCCATTTTAAGATGCTAACAGCCACTTCTTTGTTGCCTAAATCCTACTGGGGCTAAAAAAAAAAAAAAACTACTTTGACGGTTGTATTAAAATCGTATTTATTAAACTGCCATGACATATCCAATTAAATAAAGCCACTTGTATTTTATACTTGTGGTTGTTTAATTCAAAAGAAAAGTTTATTGTTCTTTATTCAACAACAATAACTTGCCTTTGTGATTTTCTTCAAAAGGAAATATGTGGTAAATTCAGCAACACTAACTTTTAGACTGTTCAGTTTTTATTTGTATTATTTAGACACATTCTGGAGATGACTGTACGCACTTAAGTACCCACAAGCATCACACTGTTCTCTGTTTATGTATACAGCAAGCAAACTGGTTGATCACTGAGTTAGCATTCAAAGAGGCTGAAACCAGTATTTTAACCATTTGCAGTCCATTTTTTCAGGGCTTGACAGGCGAGTCAGGTCCAATTTGTTTTCACATGCGCTGTTTAAAAGTAATTTTATTCAAAGTAAAACCTGTTAAAAAGGCACTGCATATCAACAGGGCACTCAGTACTGCATTTCCAGCTCCACCCCACCCCTTGTTCACTGTATTTGTCACATACCTCTTCATAGACGTGCATACTGATAAATCATCTCCTGATCACTTGTTTTATCACCAAACTCCTCAATAATGCGATCCAAGTAATTATTTTATTACTATAACATCTCAAAAAGCTCTGCAAATGTCTGTGATATTCAGGAGAAAAAGTGACTAGAGACCTGTGCTTTAAGTCAGACTAGAAAAGGGAAAATTGTAATGTCGGACCTAGTCCAACATAAGATCGCAAAGGGTTAAAGCATGCAGGGATGTACAATATTATTTTTCATTTTAGGCTACCAAACAACCTTCCCTATTCATTGTCAGTTTACAGCCTCAGTATGGCAGAAGAACTGTCAGCGCCCTGGATGAGAGTTAGTTGCCATTGATTGGTACTCAATTGTAAACATGAGGGACATCATCTTTTCATGTTTTTAAATCAACACGATAGAGATTTATTTAATGAATTTATTGAAGACAATTCTGAATACGAGTACCGCATTTTGGCACACACCTATTGGGAAGGAACATAATTAAGAATACAGTAATTAAGAACATGCATCAACAGCAGTGGTAGGCATAACATTCCCTTTTGCCGCAGGCCCTGATGGTACGAGTGGTTTTCCACTGGCTATTTGTTGAGCTGAAATTCTGGCATCACAACACATCTGAATCTGAATCAGAGCAAGGCCAGGGGAGGGGTTAATAATTTTCATCATTACGTTGCAGCATCTAAGGCCAAGAATCTTGCTCATCATATCCAAGTCAGTACTCTCTCCGAGAAGCATTTGGCTCCTCTTTTTGCATAATAACCCCCCATGTCATTGAATTTCAGTTATATTCAGTCATATATTAAAAATGAAGCCTAACACAACTATAACCTCTGGAGTCGCCAATTTCAACTCAAATTTAGCACCTCTTAATACTGTATTATTGACACTGATTGCAAATGACATCAATGGGAAAACAACCAGGCTCCTGCTAAGCGGCACCAGGCTGGCCCGGCTCGGTTGTACAGTGGAAAAGAGGTATTTGAGTAAGCCAGACATTATTGGGATGTAAAGAGGAGTTTGGGATTCGGATTCATTTTTCAACATTCAAAAAGAAACCTCTCCTATCACTACTGTATTTAGAAGAAACCAGCATGTACCTTTCTTAAACCAAAATCCTTGTTCAAGATAGCCCAATAGCTTAATACTATGAGCTTCATTAGCCAAAACAGTTTTTGAAGTGAGTCACTGATAATGCTTCTTTATGCAACTGCACACAATTATTTATTTATGAAAAACATCTGTTATGTCAGAACAACTTAAAAGATAAAATACACCTCTCTAACCTCTTTCACAAAAAAGCTGTCCCCATTAACAAAAGGTTAGTTTTAAAAAAAAAAAAAAAAAATATATATATATATATATATATATATATATATATATATATATATATATATATATATATATATATATATATATATTGCAGTTTTTGTTTCTTTAAGCTGTAAAACATTACAGCCCATGTCTTTCAAATCATCATGGCTTATGATATCATTGCATTCTAAATCAAAAAGGTCAGTGTGTGAACATTACACCACTCTACAATGGCCACTGGATCATTATCAGTTCAGAAGGTCTGTTAACATAGTCTCCAAGTGATCAATATGAATTATCAAACTTCTTTGGTCATTTATTCTGAACACATGTTTTTATTAATTTCTTGAGTGGTGGACTCTAAATATAAAATGGTGTACCCTGTACAGCATATCCTTACTGACCTACATTCGACAGTGATGTGTATCAGGAGGAAACAAAACACCGTTGTGAGGGTTATGTTGAAAAAGCTTGCTTGTTTTTAGGCTACTTAAGATTTCAAAAGGATTTCTCAGATGAGATTGGAAGGTGAAGACTGGGTAGATAAAGTGATACTGAACGTTTTCATCTTTCCATTTTCCTAGTTAGGGATATTACTATGTGACATTAATCTAATTTAAAACAGCACACAATCCCTTATGATATTGACTTTGAAGTTAAATTAAGGTATTGTTCTACCGTACATTGCATATTCTGCTGTATTGGATTTCACTCTGGAAATACAAAAAGTCACTGGAGGCATCGAACACCAGTTTTAAATAAAGCTTTTTGTGGTGAGCATGTCAACTTTTTTCTTCATTACAGAACTTTATCTTAGTGCGAACCAGTCCTTTAAATCTGCACAATGTTCTGGAAACTCTGCAACCTCCTGTAACATGTCTACTGACTTAGTTTCTTATAGTGTTTCACATATAACACATTACTAGTCTGTTGTTCTCAAAAAACGATATACCATTTGCAGTATTAAAAATAGGGGTGTTTCCATCCACTTCCAGTATCTGGCCTCTTAATTAATTTAGCTTTTTTTGCTGATGCATACCATGAATCATTTGGAAAACTGTGTGCCATAGAACAATGAAACTTGCTAGCAATAATGGACAATGAAAAAAGGATATTATTATAGTTGGTACTTTGAGTCATAGAAGGTTCTGTCTTCACACCATTTGCATACCAGAGTGACATGAATCCCATATGACTCACGGTGTCATCCATTTTCTTCTCTTGTCTACTGATGCTCCCTGAAAAGTTGTATTAATCTACAGTGCATACTTTTATCTCATGATATCTGTGAACTGGTCAAGTGACTATTGAAATAAACTTCAACATTCCTCTGCCAGCACAATCTCAAATGAAAAACTTCAGGTTTTAAGTTTACAACTGCGCTACTTAGTTCCACGTGCTGACATATGTTCTCCTCTTTGAAAACCATTTTAAGCTAATCTATGCAAGGCGTATACAATGGACACATTCACCATGTGATGGCGAATGAAGAATGCTAATTTCCCTCTGCCTAAAATACAAATGCTTTGAATTATATTTTTATATAATTATATCTTTTAAATGTGACTAATGTGTTGACAGCTATTATTTAATTGGTGATAGATGCTTGCTGTATCTACAAGCATTCAGACAGACATTTCAACAATCTTGCTAACAAGTTACTCCTACTTCCACACAACTAATTTCTTAATGATGTGTGTGTGACAAATTGGTTTCCAGACATGTCAATCCTATTCTCTGTCACATTTCAAGTATGTTTCTTGAAAACAGTGTCTCAAGTTGAAAGAAAACGCCAGCGATGATAAACATAATCACTCAACCACTCAAAGGAAGGTTCAACTTTCCTAAAGCTACTCCCTGGTGCTAAAAAGACTATAAATGTTTGAAAAATATTTATAAGTAAAGACGTGACCTTAAACAATGCCTTACAATATGAAGTTAATGGCTCCAGTACTAACACAGGTTGCTGAAGTTTTTTAATTTAGAAACAAGTTACAGGTACAGAACCACAATGCGAAAGCTGTTTGTATAAGGCTGGATTATTTCTCAAATATAGTTTGTAAATGCATTACAGAATCAAAAGCTGCACTATCATTGTGTACAAGGTTCTTTTTGTAAGTAACAATAAAGCATATAGGTGGATGCTCTAAATGAGACTGGGTGATCTTCACATTTGCATGCAAAGATAAGCACATATATCACTCTAAACCAACAATGTTCTCCTGCAGAAAAAAATACAAATTAAATTAAATGCTTTGAGAATTAAATATCCGAAAGATTATTTTGATATATTCTAAACACATATACTATACTGCAGCCACCTGGTCAAAAGATTATCTATAAACCTCAGTAACATTTAATGTGTGTACTCGACACTACTTTCTATATATAAAGGCTGTTAATAGAAAAAAAAAAAACAGTTCTGCTGGTTGCTGGAAAATCTGCCATTGAGCAGCTAACAAAAACTCTTGTAACTCTTTTTTTAGCTTTTAAAAGGGTGTATGCAAAATGTGTATTTTTATAGCATTATTTATTTATAACATCTGTACTGTAGTCTGTACTGTATTTGACACATTATTTCTAGATGTTAAACTGCACACGTAGTGAATTGGCTAATTGAGGATGAATTGCTGTAGCTGGCCCTTCGCTGTCTCTTTTTGTTACAAAAATAAAGGTTGCAATAGTACGTAACATACTCTACCTATGCAATTAAGAATATCTTCTAAACAAATTAAGAAGAGTATAGATATTCTGTGAACAAATGTTTCATCAAAAAATGAAAGAGAATCATTCATAAAAAAGCAACCATAAAACATGCAATTGTGGTATGTTTAGTGTGTATGATAAACATTCTGACTAGAAGTCTTTCTCAAAGTCTTTAAATCTTGTTTCTTTATACACACACATATACTCTTAAATCTAAGTCTGATCGATTAATACGGTTCTGCTTAATGATGTTGCTATTTGTATCTATTAGACATTTTACTCCTTGAATGTTCTTTTGCTGTTGTAATATTGGAAAAACTTTTTGGAATTGGATTTAGCGTCCTTGGCAATGACAATTCATTTATATCTTTTTCTTGGCCTTTCTAACTTGCACTTGCAGTTTCAAATACTCTTTCTGTGTATTTTGTACCCTTTTAAACACTCTGTAAATTGCCATTTTTTTTCCTGAATTAATTTTTTTAATTGATCTATTAAACCATTTTGGCCATTTTGTTTAAGGTTTTGATTTGTCTGCTTTTGGAATGCATTTGTTTCATGCCTCTAGTACTATTTAAAAAAAATAGCCATCCTTTCTCTGTGGATGTTTTCTGTAATTTACTATATTCCTTCAGAGTTTGCCTTTTTAAAATTGTAAGCCTTAGCTTTAGTCGTTACTTTTGGGGTTTTAAAAAGCACTTCAAATGAGACCATGTTGTGATCTGAGTTTGCCAATGGTTCTCTGACCTCTGTTTTGGTTATTCTGTCTTTGTTATTTGAAAAGACTAAATCATGTTGTTTGTACAGGTTTGTTTGCATGCATCTCAGAGAATAAAATTGCTTTCTAAAAGCAATCTTAAATCTAGCTGGAATGTATTAATCACACTTTAAACACTGACGCACAGACACACTAGAGTCATTGTTGCCCGGCTGAATTTTAGCCAAGATAAATTTTAATAATTCAGTTATATTTTCCAACTGTGAGCTGCTCCAGCTTGTTCATTGTATATCTCATGTGTTTAAACAGTATTTTGTACAGTACATTAACGGAACTGTGCTACTTTAAATTTCTTTTTTTTCTTTTATACAAAAAAGTGGCATATATTAATGTTATATCTTTATAATGATAAAAACATTAAGAAACGGTATTATACACATTCTGCCTTAAATACTGCACTAGTCTTAATTTCTAAAAACATGTGTCCCAGTAGTTTTGAACATCCCTAACCTTGTTATCGACAGTTTCCAGAATTATTGGCTGATTTTGATGTAACAATGTGATGGACTGTGACAGAAATACAATGATACTTGGTTGTAAATCTCCCTCCCGACCTGTGAGGGCGCTAAGCAGCTAGAACAGAGTTCTTTTGGATGGGCTGGTCTGACAGTTCTTTCCCAGGGTCGAGAGATCGGCCAGTCTGGAAGAAGGCGAGACACCGTTGCAAGAATGCATTGACCCGGAAGGGAAACGACTTGTCAGCCGCAGATTGGAGAGGCGATTGCACTCGTTTACTAAGTGTGACAGCATAAAAAGGGAATGGAGAATCGTAATCTGTTCCTTCACTTTGTTTTTTGTTATTGAACCAAGAAGGACTGTGAGAGACCCCGTAACCCCTGTCTCAGTATCTCGAGTGTTTTGTTTGTTTGTCTTTGTGTATTTCGTCTTATTTGTAAAGCACTAGACAGCTAATACGATTTTGGAGCTTTGGCCGAGGGCCTGTCTACCCAGTGTAATACACATTGCTGTGTGTTGTCAGGGGATTATTGTTTATTGGTCACCAGACTTAGATAAAAAATAAAGCACACTTTATAAACTGGATTACAAGGCTCTGTCTGATTAATTGCTGCACTGCATCACTCCTGCACCTGTATACAATCAACCACTTCGCCACATGGACAAAGGAGGGTCCAGTCTGTAATTCGACCTCCTGCTACTAGAGGGCGCTGAACCAGTTGATGGTTTTCCATTACCAGGATCCGCTGGCACCTGTCTTCCCTCAGCTCAGTTGGGCTTAATTGAAAAAAAAAAAAAATAAATAAAATAAACCCTGGTTGTTTCTTTTAAAACTGTTTGGACTTCTGTTTTGTTCCTATTCACCACCCCATTGAAACCTCGACCATCGACAAATAGACACAGGGAAATTACTAACTATAAATACAAGTTTTGTTTTGCTATAGAGTCATTTCTGGATTTCGCTGAATGTCATCGTGTCTTTACTTATAAAATGTGACAGAGATGCAGCTGTTTCTTTCATGACACAGTACTTTTAAGTGCTTTTGTTTATAATTATAACAGATATTGTAACTTGTGACATATGCTCAAAGAAGAACTATATCGTATTGAAAATGGTTAATATGTATCTTCAATGTGTGGGATCCTTCTGTATTGGCAACAGTGAAAACAAAAGATACTATTTAGAAAAAAAAATCCAGTCAGAACATTTATTTAACATGTTGTTTTTCCTTAAGGCTCCTTGCATTACTTAATAAATAGGGTGTGTATTTATGGAGCAATACTTGTCATTAGAAACCTCGAAACTATCATGTACCAGTTAGGAAGCAGCATTGCAGGGCACTCCACATCTCTATGAAGAAACCTAAATAATGTAAATGAAAGACGTAAAATAACAATACAGGCTGTTTACCAGTTTCAAATTGCAATAATCCCTGATTATTGTGCATTACATTGGTAGTATGTAAATGTCTGAGCCAGACTATTGCTTAATCAATCTGGCTCAGACATTTAACTGCACGGGGCAGGCCTTACCAACGGTAAAGTCCTCTTCTTTGGGCTCAGATGCTTAATTAATACTACTGTTAATACTACTGTCTTTCCACATTCCCCTTCAAATCATTTATAAAACAATACACACAAGCCCTTTCTATTACCAACAGCAGCTTTGCGATCAGATCTCAAAATTATAACCAATGCGTTCATGAACAAATGTAATTCTTGAAAATTCTTTCTTCTGATTTTGAGTAAAGCCTGTGGAAGGTGTTTGCTGTCAAGGTCTAATTTGGCATCATTAATCTGATTGGCACATTAATCTGACTGGCAGCGATCTATGTAAAATTTGATATGATGAAGACTTCAAGATATAGAACCTGTATTTCCACACGTTAATGGTGCAATGAAACGCAACATATCCAACAAGTTCTTAACACATCAGACTTCATTACGTTTGAACTGCCTCTGCCTCTCTGAAATGATCTGTGACATGAAGTAAATCAGTAGCTTTTAGACAATCACAGGCGTGTGATGATATATAAGTACTAGCTTAGAAATGAAATGCCAGACATATGAAGACAATATAGCCCTTGGGCGTCTCTTCTGAAGTAATGAAGAGTGACAGCTGAAAGGATGAAAGTTTGCCTGGCATATTAAATATATGTCTTTATACTGAAAAAGAATAATCTATGACCCTCCCTGGTGGAAACACGGCAGGACCATTAAAGATTTCGATTAAAATATGCTTCAAACCTTAATATGACTGGCAGATAAAACTTTTAACTGCCAATTTCTATTGCATGAAGATTAATTATTAATATATTTCTGCCAAATAGAGTGATATGAAAAAAAGTGTTAGAATGCTGAATCACCAAGTTTTAAAATAAGTTTCTTTATGGACCTGTTATTGACCAATTGTATTAGAATCTGTTGTTGGAATAACTTAGTATTATTAGCATTATCATTTTCTTAAAAAAGAAATTGGAAGGGCATAGGTAGGGGTCTACCTAATTGAGGCGTCACCATGAAATTCACCTCTTTAGGGTTCAATGCATACCGGATTATTATGGAGAGAAAAAAAAAAAAGAAACCCAATTTACTACTGCACACCACAAGCCATCGTAAGCAATGTATCTTAATTCTGTAGACAGGCTTTTTTATTCCTGTGTGAATTGCTATGGAAGCGCATTGCTGGTATTGACATATACCATATATATATATATATATATATATATATATATATATATATATATATATATATATATATATATATATATATAGTTACTATGAACGAAGAACAACAATATTAGTAAATATTTTTGTAAAACAAAAATTAAATTTAAAAGGGTTAACATTTATTTAATTTAACAACAGGTTTATACAATAGCATAAACATTATGCATGGACAAATGTGATCGCAAAGTTACGTTTTTCCAAATAATTTACTCATGAGTAAGGGCAGTGCTTGTGCTTATTAGAGCATCTGTATCATATTTACAGCTTATCTACTCAAACAACATGGTTGTAAAAAGCCCCAATTAATTATCCTTATCACCAAATTACGTGATAATTCCCTCTCACGAAATTACGTGGTAATCATCACGTAATTACGTGATATCATTTTATTTTTAATGTAAGGCAGCAATGCACTTCCGTACATTGCAGTTAGCTAAAAAAAAAAAAAAAAAAAAAAAAAAAAAAGTACCTTAGTCATAAAAACAAAAAAAATGGTTTACTGTTCACATGACAACAATTTAATCAGCCTATCAGTGCGTGTGTACTGTCTTGTATGTGACCTGTACATATATATGTGAGTTGTGATAAATATATTGTTACCAGGCAAAGCCAAAGCCTCCAATCATCTTCCATTGGCAGCGGCTTTATTCATCAACTCATGTCAATTACCCCTCAGTGAACAGCAATTATAACAGTGGCTGTAGCCTTTGTGTTCAGCAGGCTATTTGGCAGTGAAGTCTAGATGAGACAATTAAAAACAAAGTTTTGTGTATGGGCTGAGGTAGATCCTGCAGTGTCTTTGAAAGCATGAGCTTTTGAGACCAAAACAAGGGAACAGTACTCAGTTGGTCACTTTGAACCACAAAAGCATTTGGATGTTAATTTTTCTCTATTGCTTTCATCTGTAATACTGGTAGCCTCATTAGAAAAATACAAACTGGTGCACACTTATGTTTTTAATGTACATTTATTAGATACAATTGAGAAAAGAAACAGAAAAGCTGTTACCCACTTAGTTCGATTTTGGAAAACTGTTGTCATGTTACTTGGCATATCGTTCTGCAATGCAAAGTAACTTCAAGATAAAGAAATGCAAACAATTTCTATGGTATAAATTATTATAGTATGGAATTCAAATTAGTAGCATTCCTGTAAGTTCATCTCATTTAGCTAAACATACTGAATACAATCACAAGTAATATTAACTACAAATACTACTGTTTAAAGCCTCTGCCTGGTGAATTTAGAAGCTGCTTCTCGTTGCTGCACTTAGTTGTGCTCAATATTTTATTATTGTAAATATCCAACATTATTTGACAAGTGGAATCTCTCTCCCATTCACTTTCATTGAGATGCCAAGTCTTGTGATAACACAACACAGTACAGGTTGGATAAACACCTGTCAGGCAGGTCAAATGTAATAGTTTTTTTTTTTTTTAAGAAGCATATATATTTATGTAGTTTATTAAACTGTCATCAATGTTATTGAAAGGATGAAATAAGTTATTATAGTTAAAACTAGTTAAACTATTTAGTGAATACACAGTAAAAGCTAAATAGAACAGTGTATATATAGTGCAGACATACTGTATAGCCCAAGGGCTTTTAGTGTCTTTAGTGCACATTTTCAAGAGCTAAAAAATACAGCAATAATATTCATAGTGAAGGGTGTTTATTTGACCAAGTTACATTTAATGACATTTCAGTTAACCAAGCATGCAACAGTTATTACAGAACCCCAGTCCCATCAAGGATATATTGAGTATGAAAGTCAAAACAAGCTGAAATGATCATTACTGCAGCAGTAGATATAACTAAAAGGAAAGTACCCTTTCAGGTAACACTTTATTGGGCTTCATTAAGACTAGATAACACTGTATAACTATGCGTGATTATCATCCACATAACATGAACATGAGATCAATTGAATAACATCATTTTTGTTTTATTATAGTAACTATTGTGACAACATATTTGACCACAAGATTTACATGTAGTATTAAAAAAAAGTTTCTCATGAAATAGCTGTTAAACATTCACAATAAAATACTTAGAGGAAGGGGTGTACGCTTACCGTTGCAAAAACATTATTGTGAAAGTAATGTGTTGTACTGTATACCGATATATATATATATATATATATATATATATATATATATATATATATATATATATATATATATATATAGTAGTAGCAGGGAAGGGGTTAAGTTTCCCTGCCCAGAAACATATGCGAATGCACATTTGTGTTTAATTGTTTCATTTATTTTATTGTTTAATTATCACCCACACCTGGGGATCTTTAAAAATTAGGACCAGGTGCAGGGTTTAAATAGACAGCAGCCATGTTGCAGGTAAACGGCGTAGCCGTCCTGAGAGCTAGTCAGGGACCTGCAACAAATGTTCTGTCAGTGTTCCGAAGGAGCTAGGTGTTTGTTTTTGTTTATTTGTTTTGTGTGTGTATTAAAAAGTGCACATAAGCGTGAAAACTTTGATTTGTGTGTCCTGGGTCCTATCTTAAGGTGGCAACAAACGTGTGTGAGTTCCAGTCGTTTTATATATATATATATATATATATATATATATATATAATATATATATATATATATATATATATATATATATATATATTAAGTGTGCCTTAGCTAAGTGTTCCCTTTAGACAATATGCATGATTATCACTAGTGATATGAAGTGGCCTCAAAAACATTTCATCTGCCACACCACATATACTGTATGTTCTCTATGTAGTAGCTGTATGTTTTGTTTTGGTTTTTGCCACTGGAACCCATTTCTGTATGCTGAGCTGTTCTTTCAGCACTACAAGCTCAAGGCATTTATCTCATACACCTGCTTTATATCTGATTTCAAATATATGTATTTCAAATATAGATAGATAGATCGATATACACATCTGCAATAATATATAGAGCTCACACAAGACAGAAGACAAGTTTACATGCTCCTTACCACCATACACATTGTAGCTCCTCGGTACGATATAGGACAATATTGAAAGTATAACACGATTACAGGCAGGGTGCTTGGGGAGCGGGGAGAGGGGAGAAGGGAGAGGAGAGAGGGGAAGGGGGTATTTGTATTGTTTTTTTAAAGTCACTTAAACATAAACTTCAAACCAATTGTAGTAGACTTTTGTTTTATTTTACAGGACTGTGTTCCTGCAGTTTAAATAACATTATATCAGTAAGTGGATACTGACGTCATCATTACAATGGAATCTTGAGAAGGGGGTGGGTACATTAAAATTCCATAACAATAGCAAGAGAAATTCTCACTCAACATGTGAACTTTGCCAGTGTTATGAAAATGTTTCAATCTGGAACTGCTTGCCAGAAAAGCCTGGATGTTTGACAAATTGAAATGTCATTTGGATAAGTTATGTAAATTGTAATCTATAATGATGCATGTTGTTTCATATTTTCTCTTACAGTGTATTTTATTAACATTAAATGTAAATATAGGACTTCTATATAATATAATCAGCAATTAGGCCAGACTGAAAGTAGCCCTTTTCAGCCTAATCCTGTAAGGAAACCCACTTCACAGTGCAAGCAAATAATCAAGGGAGGTGGAACAAAAAGGAATGAAGAGCTGCAAGTAAAGTCCAGCATGTACATCATAACTGCAAAATGTGGCTTTATGACCAACCATCACAACTTTCTGCAAGATATATCAATACATAGCAGAGAATCCTTTAAGTGTACTTGCTTTCTTCAATCAGCTCAGTATATTGTATTTTGGCAGGTCTCTGATGTTTAGATTTCATATATTTGTCAGCTTAAGTCATTAATTGGTTTAGGATGTTGCCTCCTAGGCATCTGTCCCGGTCATGTCTTTTTCAGAGCAAATAGCCTTGTAAACAAACAATTAAAAGCAGATTTGCAACTAATCCACAGTTGGTTCAGCCCCACGTGCTAACTAAGATTTCAAGCATGTAAGGATGATTCATAATTGTGTTATTAAAGTTTAAATCTACTGGCAGATAAGCATAATGCAAAAATACATACCGGTACATAACTATAAAATAAATGACTTCACTTATATGTATTACTAGACCACACATACAGGTATAAAGCTGGATTCTGTTCGTATACCACACTACTAAAGGATATGGTGATGTAACTTTTTTATAAACACGCCCAGACATCTTTATCATAACAAAATAGCATGACTGGAATTCATGCAATTCCATACTGTACAGCAGAGCTTGATAAAGGTTTCAGTAACTACATTCCACACTTGATCTGGACCGGAACCATTTTGCTTCCTTATTTTATGTGGCATCGTAGCACTTAGGCCTACACTATATCTAAATCAGTATCCAAAATTACAGTGTGGTGCTTGCTGGAGCTTGCAGGCATGACTGGTCAATTTCTCCATATGGGCATGGTACACAGTCCCGATTTGAAAGAAGCTGGTAGTTGTTTAATAAACTACTTAATAAAGAGACATTAGGAAGCGTATACACAGGCTGCTTTTAAAGCTTCCAGAAATGTGCAGGATGACATGGAAAGCACCTACAAATGTCATGAATCAGATTTACTGTACATACTGTACAGCATAAATCATCATGTTCTTTTTCTGCCATACTTTACTATACATCTCTGTTTATTATACCTCTCATAACAGCATTCCACCTCAAGGAAAACAGAACCTGCATGTGTTGATGGCAAAATTACAGAATTCTCTGCCTTTGTTAGTCAGGGAAGCTGGTTACAGTTTTCAAGTCAAGACTAAAAATGCACTTTTATAAAATAGCTTTCTTATCTTAGTAGGCTTTAATGTAACTTTTGTAGTATTATGTGTATACTGTTAATTAAATATGTTATTTAAATGGTCTGAATGTGGCAGTTGTATGTGTGACATGCTATACAAATGTATTGTGGTTTGTTCTTTTTCTGCTATGTACCGTACAGTGCTTTATGATACTTTTGTGTAGAAAGTGCTATATAAATGCAATAAATACACAAATAAATAAATAAAATAACATTAGCATTACTGCATGATGCCCAATAAACCACAAGCCAGATAGCCTGAATGAACCTGAATATGTAAAATAGAAACAACCTGTCCTACTTAGGTGATGAGATTTCTCATCACAACAATGTGGTATATTAATTTCACGATTGTAAATACCCCTTGAAAGTGCCCACTTGAAGAATTATAAATAAAAAATAAATAAATAAATGCAAATGGATGTATTTGTACTTCTTGGTCTTTGCCTGTTAGTGTAATGTAGGATGATGATTTACCAGACCATATGGATAATAGAAATGCAAATAATAGTTTCATCCCTGTCATGTTTTCTTAATTATAAATTGTGTATATTTTTACAACAATATATGAGTGATGCATTGATTTGGAAAATATTTTAGGTAAGATATAATTCAAGTGAGATATTATTATTATTATTATTATTATTATTATTATTATTATTATTATTATTATTATTATTATTATTATTATTATCAAACAGCTATATTAAATATAATAGTTGTTAAATGTTCATTTAAGGTAATTTCACTGAAATAACATTAATGATGCAGTAATCAGTGTCGTATTGAACTTCATTTGTCAGTGCTGAATGCAAATAATACACTACAGATAATTTCAAAGAATCATAGCAGATAAAGCACATCTTTGTTACTGTCTTGTATTTGTATTATTACTTAGTTTCTAAATACTGCTATAAGAGGAGAGATTGCAAGTTGTATTATTTGTTTTGTCTTTCTGTGCAATATACAGCATGTGACCCCCTTGGCACTTTCACCTACCTCTGTGAGACAGTCGTAACCTTGGTCGGCTGCTATGGGCTTCCAGCACTCCACTCCCGAGAATTAACCAAAAGCGAAACAGCACTGATATGAGCACCTTCTGTACCACTGCCATCCTGTTAGTGTCACTTGTATCTCTTCTTCCTTAAATCACTTTCATTCAGTTCACAACTATATTGAACAAGTCCATTTGAAGGGGTGAATATAAGTTGCTTTATCCCTAAATACAATGTCAAACTACTAGTTCCTTGTAATGGGTTGCTTATTTCTCTCTCGATAGGAGCATTCAGGAGTATTATCAGCCTTTATCTGTTGTCTTCTGCTTCAAACAACTGTGAGGCTTTTCTCTAATACCAAAGAGCAACTCTTATTCATTTTTTGTTACTTCTTTCTGGGTGCAAGGCAAACAGCATTCCAAAACTTCTCCTCTGGTTTATTTGTCAGTTGGTTGCAGCCCCATTTACTTGCCAAAAACCCCTGGCAATTAGAAGAAAGCAGCCTCCTCTCCCTTGCTGAGTCTCAGTGCGTCTCAGATCCAGCAGCTCCACCCAGCAGGGGTGCATTAGTCCTCAGTAGAGAAGTACTGTGGGAATTGAAGTAAGCTCTGCAGCCAAGACATATTTCTCATCCACGTGCCATTCACTGATCCACCCTTTCTTTTCCACTCTCTCAGATCCCCTGGTGTCTAGAACTGGGGCCAAGGTTTTACTGCCCTGATTATGACAGCACTTCTCTTGAGCAGCATGTTTCCTTTGACAGAAGCAACTCTGATTCGATTTTAGAAAGCAAGTAAGAGAGGTTTTTGTGAGACATGTGCTCTGTGTCACCAGTGTATGTGTGTGTGTGTGTGTGTGTGTGTGTGTGTGTGTGTGTTTATACAGAGCCTACACCCCATGTATACACAAATACTTTTACAATCAGAAGGATTGATTGATTATAATTAGCAGATGATAAACACTTTTACAATCTGCTGTACATTTTTTTACAAATGGAAATGATATTTAGATAAGTAAACTGCAGTCTATCATGATATATAATATATTTGTCTAGAAATTGCAGGGAGCATATTTTAGAACATGTTTTTAAATCATAACATGTGAAGTAGTTTTCCAGACACAGGTAGGTACTAAGTTTTTTCCAAATATTTTTTTTTTTTTTCCCCAAAGGAGTTAATTCATTTCTGTATGCAATCCCAGGGCTAGAAAGAAAAATGTAAATCTTTGTGACGGGGTGCCCACCCCTTGTGTATATTTTATTTATTTTTATTATTAGTAGTTGTAGTAGTATATAGCTGTCATTTTAATTTATTAATTGAGACCTTCGAAAAGCTGGTCTTGTAATGTATAGTCAGTGTGGATGGGGCTAATACCCTATCCCTGTAAACCCTTGTGGGAATGTGACTGGAGCCTTAATAAGGTAATTTATTTTATTTATTAATTAAGGCTCCAGCCACAAACATAAAAGGACCCACTCTCAGTTCATTAGGTGGAGAGAATGAACGAGAGAATGAACGAATGCTTCCGACCTGCAAAAAAGGTACTTGTTACAAGAAAGCATATTAATGTCTGTTTTGTTTGGCCAACGCGCCCTTTGTTTTTGTGTTTTTTGTTGAACTGTTTTGTTTGTTTAATTAAATAAAACACAGAGGGCCCATGCACTCTGTTTCAGCCCAGTGCCTGTTTTGTTGTTCATTTCTTCCAGATCTGTGATGTCACCACACACGCCACTCAAGCCCACCTGATCACAATCTTACACAGATTTTCCATGTGCCTAAACTTCAAAGCTTCCAAATAGAATATTGAGTACAATTCTGTTTTTATTGTGAGGACTCCTTAGATTTGATCAGTTTTTAATAGATTGAGATAATATTATCAATGCCACCTATGCCAGTGTCTGTTAAAGTAAATAATGTAAATGACAAGTCTTATCATTACTCTAAATCTTAATGACCAGTGTTATTAGAAACTGTTACAGTAAGCTTATTTGTGTATTTTCTGTGGCTTTTTAGGGTACATTTTCTGTGTATATGAGGTCTCTTACAAAGTTGTTCTGCTGTTTTTCTGCTCTGTTTTTCTGCTCTGATCTCTTTTGTCTCCAGGGCTCTCAATATATGTTTGTACTTTTCCAAAGCAATTCTTTTTCTTCTCTTTAATTATCATTTTAAAATTGTTTGGTTTATATTTAAACATAGAACTGCTTATCAAGTTAAATCTTTGTTGATGCTTCCTGTAATTTTGGAGTGTTGTTAAGATATCTCTAAATGACTTCCTATGAAAATGCTTTATGTTTTGAATGGACTTCTTGTCCCTTTACAGATATCTCCAAATGAACAGGAAGTTATTTTGAGATATTGCTAAATGATTTAGAGATATTTCTAAATGAACAGGAAGTTATTTCAAGATATCTTCAAATGATTTAGAGATATCTTTAAAACCCGAATTTTAGATATCTCTTAATGACAGTTTAACCACATGGTTTTCATATTATTTAAAGACATCTGTAAATCAGTTTCAGATATCTTTATTTCATTTGTAGACACCTCTAATTGATTTACAGATATCTTAAAATTAATTTCTGTACAATTAAATATATACGTAATTCAATTTGAGATATCTTTAAGTAATTAAATCTCTTAAAATGCAATTTGAGATATCTCTGAATGATAATTTGGCTTGTCATAGAACTTCTATATAGTATCTGTTAACCATACATTTTAAATGTTTAGATTTGTTGAAGTCAAGGCTGGGAGCTTTACACAGAGACGGTCATCCACATTTAAGCAGTTGGGTGTGAACTTAATAAAAAAGAAAAAAAAAAGAGCCTGTTTAATAGACCCATTTAAAAAGATAAAAAGATCAATAGGCCTTTTTAATTAAAATCTATATAAATGTAAAACTATTGTTATGCACATAGATTAGCAGCCTGCAGTTCTTGGAGACCCAATGTGCATCTTCTGATGTACATTGTACATTTGCATAGTGCCAGAGCAGCCACTGTAACCAGCGTACAAAAGGATTGGTTTAGTCAAGATATTGTAGCGTGCACGGGGAAGGCAGCAGTAGGGCTGGTAGGTGACGTAATCACATACAGAGACATATGCCTGATA
This sequence comes from Polyodon spathula, assembly GCF_017654505.1. NCBI lineage: Eukaryota > Metazoa > Chordata > Actinopteri > Acipenseriformes > Polyodontidae > Polyodon > Polyodon spathula. The sequence goes on from NC_054541.1 coordinate 38,286,578, forward strand.
TATGTTTCTTGCAAAGGAGCCGGCTCTTCTGTACAGCAGTATCTGCGCTATGCTTCACTGTGAAAGATCCCGAGTTCGCGCCAGCTCTCCGTCTGTGTGTGGATTGCCTCGCCCTGTGTGAGAAGCCCGCCTACGGGAACTGAGATCGCTACAATATATTATCTTGTATCACGGTGAGCCCCCCCAACAATTTATTAATTTATTTTTTTTGTATTTCATTTTAGTGTAGTCCAGTATAAATAAAGTCAGCCTCTTAATTTGTGCCACCAGAGTTCATCTTGTTTACTCCAAAAAACTATTGACGCAACAGAAAAAGCACTTATATGCAAATATCAGAAATGATATTACATTTCCATGAACGGTTATTTTGTGACCACTAGGGGAATCAGTCAATACTTCTGTTAACACATAACTCACACATTTATTACTCACTATGCAAACACAATAACTATCACGTTTATATGCATATACTCACGTATATATCAATATATATATATATATTATATCTATATATTATATGGGGCTATATATATCTAATATATAACATTGTTATTAGGAATTTACGTGGCGCACCCAGGGTCCCAGTTCAAGGAGTGAAATTGACAACCCCACCCCATAGAGAGATATCACTGTAACAAGGAGGAGGTGTGGATGGAAGAAAAAAAAACAAAACAGCAGGCTGGAAAAAGTTAAAGGCTGATTTAAAGATTCTCATTCCATAGGATCTATAGAAAGACTGTTGCCTCGCCCCCAGAATTCAGGGAAGCATCTAATAAAATAAAGTTTATAGCAATTTATGTAAGATATAATGTATGTAAAAATTTGAAGATGGCTTCTTTGTCCTGAATTAAACAAAAACAATGCAATGCAGTAACAGTGTTCGCTGTTTCAGGAACACTCTGCAATTCCAAATCCATATTGTTGTCATAGCTGGTGCGATGACTGCTGTTATATGGTATTATAATGGAATGGCATTGGCATTATCAAACTTAAGGTACAGAATCTAAAAACCAATATGATAAGCCCACATTATATGGAAAGTGTCCTCTCTAAAGAAGAGCAAAATAAAATGTCAATGAAAAGTGTATAGCAAAAGAAGCAGAGTTCTGTGTGACATCCTAATAGAGATACTCAAGTAAGGTTTACACCATATAACATACATCACAAATTGTTGTAAATGTTGGATATGACTGTACTGTACGGGCTAAACAGAACATTTATGCCAATAACACCTCCCATAAATATCCTAAAGTGACTGATACTTTACTATCTGAACCATTTAAGGATTAGCTGAGAGTGAAGTGAAAGAAAAAACAGTACACTCAACAAGAAAAAAACCCCACTAAACTAAACAGACATTTTTTTATGTATATAGCTTTGAAGATTATCTGAAACTTTGATCTTTGTGGTTCATCTGGGCAAAATCAAAACACACTAAATTGACTCCTCTGGTCTCTAATTAAACTGCCCTTTGATATTATTTATGTGTGAGTCTAGCTATTTATTCTTCATACAGTACTGACCAGCTATATCTTCTAAACACACATGAATAAATCGCTTACGCACACACCTCCTTGTCTTGAAGCCACAACACACACTCTTTATTAAGCAAACCTTTTTAACATCCCTTATAATCTGACATACAACTAAAAAGAAATGTTCACAAAATTTATAATTTAAAGTTCATGAGCTCAGTTTAGCTGGGCCTATTTACATACACACACACCATCTGTCTATGGCGGCTAACCAGGTTAACCCTTTAACACTGGCAAGGGGTGAAAAATAACATGAACATGCTTATAAATGAAAATATTTAAAAGGTCGTTCATTAAATAGTATCCCATTACCTCTGTTTAGATGCTAAACTATATTTAAGACGTCAATGTAAAATTTTCTTGTGAGTTCCTTGTTTTAAAGGGGATATCAGCCCCATGTTTTAGCATTTAAATGTCTGCAAATATCCTGAAGGCTGCAAAACAACATGTCTTAATTAGAACCAACTCTAAATTATTGTCATGCATAGAACATATGTTGCGGGTTTCAGAACAGCTGCTCACACTACACTACTGGATTGTCTGGCAAAGCTGAATACACAGTTTTTCATTAGAAAGCCAGAATGATAATTTAGACTAAGAAACAGATATGTTCTGTTTCCATTTGTTTGGTAACTAGATTGCATTATCCTAAACTATGCTACAGCATTAGAAGCAAACTTATCATCACTGGAGCCAACACTCCACATACATATGTATCTCATCTTAATGCCACTTCTCTGATGTTGTTTTCCACTTTAGCAGCTTATTGTTACCAAATAAGGATTCAGCTGCAGTGCTTCATAAATGCATTTTTATTGCGTCTCAAGTGGTCAGTTTGGTTACTGTTGGGCTTGCAAATGATAGATAGTTCAGAAAAAATAAGTTACATTTGGATTACTTGCCATTTCTTTTTCTTGAAGTGTAGAGGGTTGCCAATTAAATTTGATAGTAGCATGTATTACAGCTTGATCATTTGAAGACAAACACATACATTAAAGTTCACCAATCAAGCCATAAACCGTGAGAGAGACAAAGCCATGAGGTAAAGACATAGGGATTTACTTTCTTCTAAACAAAACCTAATTCACTGAATACATGGATGATATACAAGTGTTTAAATATGATAGTTAATTTATTGGAGTTCATCTTGAAGCCACTTCGAGATGGTTGGTCTTTACATACAAAATCTTCTCTGAAGAAAAGGAAAGGAATATGGTAATGATTACATTCATGTCGTAACACAGCTAGGTTATTTAAGCATCTCAAAAGTAATTACAATTTTAAAGGACAGTAGAAATTCATAATTGGTCACATTTAAAAAAAAATAAAAACTGTTTGTGTGAACTCTATAGATAAGAGAAGTTGTCCTACCAAGACTTTTAAAAAACATAATCATAAAGTATAGCATAAAATGGGGAAAGTTAACACGGTACAAATTTAAAAGCACAAACCAAAGGGGATGTTTTGCTTTCAGAGGACATATATTGGCCGAAAAGTGTTATTTTATGCATAATTAGGAGTCTACATAAATTGCGGAGAATTTACATATTTGTCTCGGATAGGTTATGGAATAAAATGAGGATTTCGCTGACATTTTGCGGACCTATTTAAACATTAAATAAACCTAAGTAGATAATATTTCAGAGCACTATAAAAGCCTAAAAAACAGTGGTACTTTCTTCTTTACTGAAGTGGAGAGTTGTCATTTGTTAAAGGCAAGTATGCAGCATCCCCCAGCAGTTGCTGTTGACATTCTCTGTCTCTGTCGTGTGAAGACTTGCCCACACATTGAGACTGCACATCTACATCCACTGAATTGGTTGGAAGTGTAAGGCAAAGCCTTGCCAAGTTATACAGATGTAGAAATCGATTAGAAACTTGGTTACCCTCAAGGGCAACTGGCATTCTTTAATAAAGGCCACACATGCAGCACGTTCATTGTCACATTGTTTGTCCTATCCAGGAATTTATTTATTAGTACCGAGTCAAAAGAAAAAAAATGTGCCTATTTTCTAAAATTCAAACTGTGTTTAAAAAGTAAGCAGCAGGTTGTTTGAAGTGAGGTGGCTGTGCTAGACCATACCTGTTTAACTTGGCTACAACCGATAGGAATACTTTTTGTCTGCGTTGTTTTCTGAAAGCTGTTATTTGTTTTACCCTCTGTTTAGCAGCCTCTTCAGTTGTCTTTTGTTTTGTGATTCTGAAGCGCAATAGCAATCGATCATATTTTCAATAGATGTTAGCAACCTAAATCAAAATAACAATGCAACACTAACTTTGGCTCACCTCCTATTGTACAATGCAGCTCACAGAAAAGCCAATACACGTTGGAGTATTTTTCTTAATGCTATTTACAATGCACACAGGATGGCGAAGGAACAAACAAAAGCCTATCTACAGAATTAAGATACATAGTTTGTGTCGATGTGCAGTAGTTCATTTAAAGTAGGTTTCTTTTTTTCTCTCTGAATTTATGCGGTAACCCTCAATTTACTGATTTCTGCGAAATTGTGAATTATCTAGACCTATGCATAATCACTGTACTTAAACTGATTTCAACATGAATTAATTAAATAAACTTCTAACCTTAATACATCCAGAAGTAAAAAAGCTTACCACACATGTCATCACATGGCATTTTTAAGTAAGAATTATATTACATCAAAGAGGAACATAGTCCAACCACTATGGCAAGCCAAATGATCATTTAGAGATATCTTTAATTCATTTATAGATATCTCTAAATATTTGAAGATATCTCTAAATCATTTCCAGATATCTCTAAATAATTTTAAGATATCTAAAATACATTTAGCAATATCTCAAAATGATTTACAGATATCTTTAAATGGAGCTTTAAATGAGATATCTAAAATGCATTTTTAGATATCTTTAAATCATTTTAAGATATCTCTAAATGTTTTTGAGATATCTGTAAATCATTTGAAGATATCTTCAAATCATTTCCTGTTCATTTAAAGATATCTCTAAATCATTTGGAGATATCTTCAAATAGCTTCCTATTCATTTAGAGATATCTTCAAATGAACAGGAAGCCATTTCAAGATATCTCAAAATGACTTCCTGTGAAAATGTTTTATGTTTTCAATGGACTTCCTGTCCATTTAAATATATCTTCAAATGAACAGGAAGTTATTTAGAGATATCTCTAAATGAACAGGAAGTTATTTAGAGATATCTGAAAATGAACAGGAAGTTATTTAGAGATATCTTCAAATGATTTAGAGATATCTTTAATGATAGAGATATCTTTAAATAATATGTGGATTTGGCTAGCATGGTGCGCCAGACTTTTAGAGAGATCTTAAAATTAGGGTTTTAAAGATATCTGTAAATCATTTGAAGATATCTTCAAATAACTTCCCCTTTATTTAGAGATATCTCTAAATCATTTAGAGATATCTCAAAATGACTTCTTGTGAAAATGCTCTATGTTTTCAATGGACTTCCTGTCCATTTAGATATTTCTTCAAATGAACAGGAAGTTATTTGAAGATATCTTCAAACGATTTAAAGATATCTTTAAATGAACAGGAAGTTATTTCAAGATATCTTTAAATGATTTAAAGATATCTTTAAAACCCTCATTTTAAGATATCTCTAAATGACAGTTTGGCATGCCATGCTAGCACAATCCATATGGTTTCCATAGTATTTAAAGATATCTGTAAATCAATTTGAGATATTGTGGCAAAGTGGTTTGTAGTGCTCTGGTGTATAGGTGATTTGAGGTGCTCCAACAAAGGACAAACACAAAGTTTACCGGTCAGGTTTCTTTTAATGTCCTTTTAAACCGGGTTTCAAATAATAAAGCTGGCTCTACCCAGCAATGGGTGTTGCCAGCAAAAGCTGGACAAAAATAATAAAGCTGGTTCTACCCAGCAATGGGTATTGCCAGCTACAAAACAAAGGGGTTGCAGTCCCAAAATAATAACCACAGAAAACTTGTCTCCAAACTGGGTGCTCTGGTGCAGGTGGGGTGCTCTGATTGCTGGTGCTCGTGCGCGTTCAGATCTGGGCTTCTCGCTGCAGCTCCAGCTTCGTATCAGCCGTCTGGCAAAACAAACACAACACTTCTCAATGAACCCACACTTCATTCAAGGTTCCGTCCTTGTCTCCTCCCATTAACCACAACAAAGGAGACGATTACGGCGTCACGTCCCCCTAAAGTACCCTAAGCCCCGCCCCCTCCGATAGCTAGTTCAATCACGTCTCCTCCAATTCATGACTGAAACTTCGCTCACCGTACTAGGGCGATGACTCCAGGTACCGTAACGCCGCCCTCTTCCTGAATGGCCGGCTCCCGACTGTCCCTGGGATGAACTGCCCAACCATTCAGTATGAAGCCCTCACCGGTCGAGAGGGAGATTGTTGATTTGGATTAATTCGCTCTCCGTCACAGATATCTATTTCATTTTTAGATATCTCTAATTGATTTACAGTTATCTTAAAATAAATTTTAGATATCTCATTTAAAGCTCCATTTATAGATATCTGTAAATCATTTTGAGATATCGCTAAATGTATTTTAGTTATCTAAAAATATTTAGAGATATCTGGAAATGATTTAGAGATATCTTCAAATATTTAGAGATATCTATAAATGAATTAGAGATATCTCTAAATGATCATTTGGCTTGCCATAGTGGTTGGACTATGTTCCTCTTTGATATAATATATTTGTAATATAATTCTTACTTACAAATGCCATGTGATGACATGTGTGGTAAGCTTTTTTACTTCTGGATGTATTAAGGTTAGAAGTTTATCTAATTAATACATGTTGAAATCAGTTTAAATACAGTGATTATGCATAGGTCTAGATAATTCACAATTTCGCAGAAATCAGTAAATTGAGGGTTACCGCAGAAATTCAGAGAGAAAAAAAGAAACCTACTTTAAATGAACTACTGCACATCGACACAAACTATGTATCTTAATTCTGTAGATAGGCTTTTGTTTGTTCCTTCGCCATCCTGTGTGCATTGTAAATAGGTGATATTTCATTTTTAGATATCTCTAATTGATTTACAGATATCTCTAAATATTTCAAGATATCTTAAAATGCAATTAGAGATATCGCTAAATGATAATTTGGCTTACCATACTACCACAAGAAAATCACAACCTTCAATCAATTGTAGAATGATCTCAACATCCCAGGAAGATAGGGTTAAAGTGTCATTTTAGTAAAGTGGTGGTTTAAATCTGGATATCTTTAAAAGTAACAATACTTTTCATGCAGTGCTGTTTGTTTATGAAGAACCTGAAAAGAATGCAGCTAAGATTATTTGATATTGATTAAGCATGACACTCATCCCCTTCTTGGATCCCAGCAAGTTAAATAATAAAGAACTGAGAGTGGCAGGTAGCGGCCACTGATTGGTCGCGGTTAACCTTCACATTGTAACGGTTGTGGGATATAAAAGAGGCAGCCTGTGTGCTAGCCGGGTGTGGAGAGTTGGGTAAATAACATGTGCAACTTGTCTTGTTGATGTATTGCTGACCTGCGTATCCTGTGCTTTTATGCAAAATAAAAGTCCTGTTTCACGCTTCTGTTCTTACCAAGTTTTTACACTGATGTTCAGAAGTGGGATGGATCAGAAGCTGTGGAAGGTGAAGGGAGTGCTGGAGGAAGCTGCAGCCATAGCCGAAATGCCACCTCTGCCCAGGTGGATGTCGGCGAAGGGGAAGACCGATCTGGAAGGTTGGCTGTGGGTGCATCTCGCTGAAGCAGAGGAGAGAGGAGTGGGAGCAAGCCTGAAGGTAAGAACGCAACCAGGCACAGTAAAGAGCACACATTTTGATGGAACCAGCAGCTGGGAAACATTCCAGGTACAGACGTCATTTTAATTTTCTTTCTTGAAATATGACCTAGGTTGATATTTGACTTTAATTCAACTTTAACACAACCAATGTGAGATGAATTAATATGTTGAACTAAACTTACTCCATCATCGACACACAAGATTCTGGATTCAATAATTTGTGTGTAGAGTCTGTGTACTTCAATAGAGCAAAACCTAGTTAACCTGGTCCAATGTGTTTCAATGTGTTTTATGTATTAAAACATACCAAAAATCTGATTCCAGGTGGAGGTCGTTATTCAATTCCCTATTTTTAATGTTCAAGAACCATCGGTTCAAAATAAACAGCTGAAGGATAAAAAATGAAATGCACCATTTTTAAAATCCTCAACACATTATTTGCATGTCAAAGAAGTGGCCTCCAGGCAAACATATTGTAAAGCAGATGTTTAATTTGATATAATAAATTGTGCAAAACTGTCAGAATATCAGTCTTCTTTTTCAAGCAGGAGCAATAAATATTAATTGATAACTGTAAATGTTTCTTTATTTACAGTGTGTCATTATAGACTGTGAAGAGGTTCTGAACTGCAATCTTAGTTTACAAGGTATTCACTATCATTACATTACAAAACACCTGAATCTTTGTTTAACAGAAGCTAAATGGTACAGTGGGCTGCTTGTATTAGCCAGGTTTTCACCTCTTGAGCCCTTGGTTCAAATTTTGTTCAGATCACAAGTGAAATGAGTTGTTTGGGGGTCTCAATTTAGCACCCAAGGGGAGAAAACACTAGACCGGGAAATTACCTCATTGTTCAGGCGGCCATAAAAAAAATTAAAAAGCTGCTGGGCAATTTCAAATTAAAGCTGTCAAAAAAAAAAAAAAAAAAGTATGACCCAAAAAGTGTCTTACCTGACCCAGAAAGTGAAATTCAGGGTCCATTCTTTAATTGGAACGTGTGCTGCAACACTGCGCTATGTGACGGAACAGGAGATAAAACACTATATATTTAAAATAAGATTCTTAGGATATGGAGTGAAGCAGAATAAACGGAAAAGATTTTGTCATTAAACAAGTTAATACATGTGTATTTAACATCCTCTTTTTAAATGCAGAAGAGATTATTCTTACAGTATTAAAGCTGGCAAAATATGTAGTAGGTGCAGTATTGACAGTACCAACAGCTTTCATTCAGTGGCTTAAATAGCTCAAATGTTTTCTGACTGAACCAACATTATTTGATCGGAACACATTTCTGCTGCTATTTCTTATAGTCTTTCCCCAACATCAATACTACTTTGATTCTCCATACAATAACAAAATAAAAATAAAAAATAGATGGTACATATTTCAAGTAAGCCACATGCTAGATATAACAACAAAATTGTGTTTGAGATTGAATTAAACTGTTTGAGGCATGCAAGTTGAGAGGTGTGGGTTCGAAGTACAGCAATGTTTAGTGCTTCAGCCTCTCCCACTTGTAAGGTATCTAGGCAGAGATTAGCCTGGCTGGGCTTCAGCTCCAAGGTTAAGTAGTTTGATTACTTTGTTGGCAGAGGAAAAGAGGTCATTAGCATCAATAATTAAATTAATTAATACAGAAATCAAGAAATAAACTTTACAGATTTTAAAGTTGTCACATTTGCCTATTAACGGTATAATATTCACATGTTGTGTTCACTAAAAAGCTCATTCTCAACATTCTGAGAATAACATCTCTTTTTTTTTAATGTTATTGTGTTCCCAAAACATGTTTATGCATTGTCTACTATCTTTCTAGTCAGGACCGTTTGATACCCCCTGTTAGATCCACCAGATTCAGAACATCTGAAGGGGATTAGGTAAAGCCAGTTCTGTGAAATACTGTGAATATAGATGATTCCCTGGTGCCAGACAGTCTAGAGTTTTTCACAAACAAGACTTAAGAAATAAGGTTGTGATCCCCAGCATGAAGAAAAAAAGGCAAGCTTCAGAGTTTTATAACTGTGAATCATGGCAGTTCCTGTTTTAAAATGAACCGCACTTTTGTTTAATTGTATCCCATCACATTAACAAGTAGTGAACATGCCTAATATCTTGTCTATTACCCTTTGTAATTTATTGCTAGGGGTTGAGGTTAGGATTTTACTTAATGTATTTATGCAAGTAACATTTTCTATACTAATTTGCTGTTGTAGTATGGTGGTAACAGACCCATTTTGGTTAATATTGCAGTGGCATCAGCGATCACTGATGGGATTTTCATGAAGCCTCTTAAACCCTTAAAACTTAAAACTTTGAGATAAGGTTATGTCTTAGGTTATATAAGTACTCCTGGACCTCCCAGGTGGTATGGTCACTCTATATTTATTTTCTATTACTAAAAAATGGCTAATTGGGAGATATTTCTTGTGTCTGTAAATAGAAAAATGGCCAACAGTAAAAAGACTAATATATCTTTTGTTGAGTGAGGAGTTTTTGGAGCTGACTGCTCTCTTTATTTTTGGAAGTTTACATGGAGACATGTTGCCCATGGAGTCATATTGCTCATCCTAGGCTGGGACCAAATCAAAACTTTGACGCTAATTGCACTTAACAAAACTGTATTTAATAGCATTTTCTTTTTCTGAGTAGAAGAAATAAGATACTTACAAAAAAAAAGAAAACGCTATTAAATACAGTTTTGTTAAGTACAATTAGCGGGTTGTCAAAGTTTTGATTTGGTCCCAGCCCTAGCCTGTTAATGTTCTGTATCTCTGATAATGGTACATAGAGACTTGTCATTTGCTCAGGGGAACATAATTCAGATATATAAAAAACAGACTTATCTATAATGGAAAGCTCAGACCTTAAGAAATGACCCTCCTGGAGATGGATAACAGCTTTGAAACCATGGATGTCACATGACAGCAGACTAGATTATGAAGAAGGGCTATCACCCAATAAACAAGTATTTACACGCCTAGATTTCTGAAGTGAAACATGACAACTTCAAATGAGATTAAAAGTCAAGTGGAAGGATTCGATTTTTTCATTTTTCTTATTGTCCTCTAATTTCCTAATTTCTCTAGAGCTTCCGTTTAATTTTCTTACCCTACCTTGTCTGTCAAAAACACATATAAACCCACCTCAGCCAAATTAAATGTGCTTTTATTGAGGAAGAGTCTCTTTTCCTCGTGGCTTACTGCTTATCCACTGGGCAAGACATGTGTTGCTAGAAAAACGAATTCAGCCTCTCACCTGTTATAAATTCCACTTGATGTTAGCATTTGAACTTGGCCTCTTTGGGGTTTGTGGCATGAACCCAGTAATCTAACCATTGTATAATATACATTTAACTGCAGCCAGCAGTCATAAACTTACTGAGACATCATCATCTTATAGAAAGTCAAATAAGTTTTACCTTTGAGGAACTCAATTTTTTTTTTTTTTTACTCCTAAATGAATGTTACGTGTCACAATGAGGTATTGTGAAAGTATTGAATACATTAGATGTAATGCTGTGTTTGATTCTTGTTTTATAGACTCTCTAAAAAAGGATTAAATAGCAGTAACATGTGAATTGGTTTATTGGTTTCTCTTGGGTTACAACTTCTTACTCAAAAACAAAACATGTGAATCTACAAGACCAAAATCCGCACCAAACATCAATGTTACTTAGCTTTCAAAAGTAAAAAAAAAATCAAATTTTACAGCTGAATAGAAATAACAATTAGTTGTATGCTGATATTCTTGGCAAAAGTAATGGCACTAAAAAGACATTCAAGCAATTACTTAAGAAAACCATATGTGAAGCTCAATACAGTCATGCTTCATATAGTCTGGGAGTCCCACATACTGGAATCAAAATTACAGTATATTTCCAGGTGTATTTGTTTGGGAAAAGAAGCATATTTAAATGCGCAAAAATAATACAAACAATAATTTACAAAATAATGGGGTACAAACAGAAAAAGATTAAGAACCACGACTCACCCATGAGATTAAGAATCACGAGATGCTTTTAAACAGCTGAGAAACAAGCACTTGTATGCAACATGTGATTTCAGGCTCCGTTTCCTTGTATGTGACTTGACACTTACTGTACAGTACATAGCAGTACTGTTGATTTTTCTTAAGGGTTTGGTTATATTGTTTGTAAGGAACTACAATGGTTTTTACAACATATTTGTAGGGTGTATGTTTGTCAATTGTTTATTCTTGAACATGTTCACAAAATTATCTTTTAACAGTTACAAAATGTAAAACAATTATTTATACATGGAATACATCAATAAAATATACATTTATTCCTACAAGGTAAAAAACAAAACAAAAAAAGAACAACAACATGTAGCTGTTTCAGAAATGGTTTCCACATTGCTGTGTCCATCTCTCCTAATCAATGCTTACATATAGCTCTCTGTCAGTGGAAAATACGACATGGTCCTTGATTTACCAGGCACTTTACACAAGGAAAATATGAAGAATACCTTTTCACCTCACCAGCTGCCTCCCCAGAAAAAAAAAAAAAGAATGTGCAATAAACAGGACAGATACCACGACTGCTGATACTAAACAGAGCTGATGCAGAGGTAGAATTCCTAAACACCTATTAGCTATTTACAGGTTAAAAAGGAAACTAGCACACTCTCTCCAGAGAAAACAACCCCTCATTAGTGATGTTTAGGCTGTCCGGCACTTCATTCTCTGCAAGTCCAGGTGTCCAGTCCTTTACATGAACATCTTGATTTGGCAGTTGAGCTAAAACGCCAATGGCACTTATTATCAAAAGCCATGTTTGACTGCAGTGCTTAGTGTAGCTGCATGCTATTTTAAAATATCTTAACTAAATCACGTAGTCCAAGTATCAAGACCTACCAAAAATAGCAATAGCACTAGCTGTAGTGTTCAAATAAGTCTAAGTTGGGGCAAAATTATTATTATTTTTTTTTTTTGTGGGATCCAAACCACAATTAATGTTTTTTTTTTATTTTTTTTTTTAAAAGATGGTGAAAATTCAGATAGCCAGCAAGCAACAGTGAACTAGAATTTGACAAATGTACTTGAAGGGGCTCCTGGAACAGATAATTCCTCCAGAAAAAATGTCAATTAGATTTTAGGAAATAAATAATCCCAAAATTCATGCCATTTCTAATTTATTTTAAGTAAATTGCATCCATGTGTGAAACACAAACAGCTTTATTCTTTGTCTGCGACTACAGCTACTAACTTCATAAAGTTTTTAAAACTTTTTTTGTAACATAACATTGAGAAAACATACTTTATTGCCTGCCAAATAGTACACATTTATGATGGCCTCATTCTTACACACTAACTGTATACGTGTGTGAAGATTTTTAGTTACAATTTTATTTTTACAAATCGCACTCACTAAATGTAAACTGGTACTAAACATTACCATACTTTGGCATGAGCAACAACTTTCAGATGGGGGCCAAAAGAAACAAAGCTCAGTTACCACATTTTTTTTTGTTCTTTTTTTAATGCAAGAAACTAAGACTGCTGGTAATTTATGTGTCAAATGCAGTAAAACTAAAACGTAATTGAAGACATTGAGAAAGACTATATTGGCTGTTGGGTATTTAAGGATCATTGCCAAAAAAAAAAGGTGCAATTAAAGAATAATTCACATAGTCAACATGTACGTAATTTAAACCTTGTCAAAGTCAAGCAGACATTAAAACTGTAACATATAGATAAATATAGAAGACGCCAGGTATTTAAGTAATCATGTTTATAAAGGTGGGTTTGAATGACTGCAAAGTAGATTCCAAAATGAGATCAGATAAATGCAGCAAATATATACTGTAAGTCCACGTGTTAAGGCTTCTTCATCTGGTGATAAAGTGGTGTGTGTGTGTGTGTGTGTGTGTGTGTGTGTGTGTGTGCATATGGTGGATTGCAAAAGTATTCAGACCCCTGACCAATTCTGTCATATTACCGAATTACAAATGGTACATTGTAATTTTGTTCTGTTTGATATTTTATTTTTAAACACTGAAACTCAGAATCAATTATTGTAAGGTGACATTGGTTTTATATTGGAAAATATTTTTATGAAAAAAAAAAAAAAAAAACTGAAATATCTTGCTTGCATAAGTATTCAACCCCTGTGCTGTGGAAGCTCCCGGTTTGCACCGATGAAAGAAATTGCCCTAACAAGGACACAATTACCTTACCATTGGCCTCCACCTGTGAACCATTAAAGTTGCTGTCACATTTTCTGGATAAAAACCCCACTGTTGAAGGATCATTGGTAAGGCTGTGAATCTGAAGGAAAATGAAGACCAAAGAGCATTCTACTGAAGTTAGAGATAAAGTAATACAAATGCATAGATTAGGGAAAGGGTACAAAATAATATCCAAGTGTTTGGATATCCCAGTGAGCACAGTTGGATCAATAATCAGGAAGTGGAAGCTGCATCACACCAGCCAGGCACTGCCAAGAAAAGGCCGTCCCTCAAAACTCAGTGCTCAAACAAGGAGACTTGTGAGAGAAGCCACAGAGAGGCCAACAATCACTTTGAAGGAGCTACAGAGTTCAGTGGCTGGGAGTGGAGTAATGGTGCACCAGTCAACCATATCAAGAGCTCTGCATAACACTGGCCTGTATGGGAGGGTGGCAAGAAAGAAGCCATTACTCAAAAAGTACCATCTGAAAGCACGTCTGGAGTTTGCCAGAAAGCATGAGAGTGACCCAGCTGCGATAGGGGAAAAGGTTTTGTGGTCAGATGAGACTAAGATAGAGCTTTTTGGCCAAAACTCAAAGCAATATGTGTGGCGCAAACCTAACACTGCCCATGCCTCAAGACACACCATCCCTACAGTGAAGTATGGTGGTGGCAGCATCATGCTGTGGGGATGCTTCTCATCAGCAGGGACTGGGTATCTTGTTACAATTGAAGGAAGAATGGATGGAGCAAAATACAGGTAAATACTGCAAGAGAATCTGCTTCAGTCCGCTAAAAAACTGAAGCTTGGGAGGAAATTCACCTTTCAGCAGGACAATGATCCCAAGCACAAGGCCAAAGCAACATTGGAGTGGCTCAAGAACAAAAAGGTGAATGTCCTACAGTGGCCCAGTCAAAGTCCTGATCTCAATCCCATTGAGAATCTGTGGCACTATTTGAAAATTGCGGTCCACAAGCGTCGTCCAACAAACCTGAACAACCTGGAGCAAATCTGCCAAGAAGAATGGGCCAAAATCACTCCGACACTGTGTGCAAAGCTGGTACATACTTACCCCAAAAGACTTAAAGCTGTTATTGCAGCGAAAGGTGGCTCTACCAAATATTAATGTGTGGGGGTTGAATACTTATGCAAGCAAGATATTTCAGTTTTTTATTTTTCTTAAATATTTCCCAACATAAAACCAATGTCACCTTACAATAATTGATTTTGAGTTTAAGTGTTTTAAAATAAAATATCGAACAGAACGAAATTTCAATGTACCATTTGTAATTCAGTAATATGAAAGAATTGGTCAGGGGTCTGAATACTTTTGCAAGGCACTATATATATATATATATATATATATATATATATATATATAGAGAGAGAGAGAGAGAGAGAGAGAGAGAGAGAGAGAGAGAGAGAGAGAGATGAAAGTCTGGGAGTAATATCTAAAAATGAAAAAAAAAAAAGATTCCACACTGTAAGTACATTAAATGCAAGCATGCAACACAAATCCCTTAAACTCTTACTTGGTTAATATGTGCATTACATATACTGGTAAACACTACTCCTCAAACAATGGAACCAAAACTATATGCCTCTTATGAACTCTTATTTTCCTAAAAAGAAGATGTCAATATAAAGGTTACAGTATTTTCACACATGTTAGGAATTTAATCCCAGGAGTGAGTTTATTCACAAAACCATAAACAACTTAGCCTGTAGGGCTTTCATCAAAGAGTAAACCCATAAGGTTCAAGGTCTCCATTAATCCATTTGTCTCCTTTTAAAATGCAACCATGAAAAACAAAACAGATTGGCACAAAGTGGCCTGACCGTCAAAATCTAACCTATTCATGCATTATAACTTTAATGTCGCATAGAATATTGTAATGCCGCCGATAAAATTGTCGCTACAGTTGTAGAACATCATTTTACACCACAAGGAATGTTAATGGATGGAAACAGGATTGGGAAATAATAAACTTTGAAATTAATGTTATGCATAGCTTTATAAACATATAGGATGAAGCAGAAAACAGCATGCAGAATAGATTAATAACTTTTCTCTTACGCTTTTCAAACGTTATTTATTTTGTTAAAAATATGACTTGTAGATCATTCTCTGTGTTCTGATATAAAACAATATCACTCTCCCATATAAAAGACTTCTGCAGTGCATTAAGACACGTATCACATTACTCGTTATCTGTATAACCTTGTACAATCTTCATCCACAGACTAAATCAAATCATTAAAAACATATTTTTTCTCTTTCTTATTTGGCAGCAAGCAATTTTTCTCTCTATAAAACCAAATTGATATTTCTTAAATATGTTCAAAAAATGGACCGGATCCGGGATTAGTGGAGCCGGATCATGATGAATATAGACATCAATAAAATTTAAATACTTTAAAATCACTTTTTACACAATAATCATATTCAAAATTATTTTTGGTGTTTAAATACAGAGTGCAGATTCTAAAAAAATTACTTTTCACAAGTTTTTACAAAGGAGGATACAGAGAACATGCCCCACATGGCGACCACATGTCATATCTCATTAAGATTAAACTTTAAATACATACTTTAAAATATGAGTCAATTGTTTTTTGAAGTATTTAAATTGTGGGGAAACCTCGATGTTTCTAGAAATATATTTTAAGGGCAATTCTCATAACTCCAATGAAATCTCCATTGTGACACACTCGCTCTAGCGTTCAACGCTGCCTTAGTGGCCAGATGTACTACTAGCATCTGATCCTGCATCTAGGCACCGATCTGAGAGGAGCTTCAATGACCTTCGAAGACTAAAGTCATGGATTCCTAATTCCATGACTCAGATGTGACTGAATAATATAGCTATTTGCCAATAATATATTGTTATGAATGATTGCTGCAAGAATGTCTTTGGATCTTTTAATTAAACACTTGAGCACAGGTCTATATTCATTGCTTTTACTTGGTTGTTAGCAATGCATTAAAAACAAATTGATTCTGGCAGATATACAGAAAGTAGGGCTGTGTGAAATTATGATCTTTCTTGCTCCCAACTTTTTTCATCCATTCAATATACTGTAATACAAAGCATATGTTAATTGTTTTAAATAGAAATTGCTTCCAGATTCAGCCATGGTATATGTTATACACATTTAGCACAATGTAGACAATCTGTTTTTTTTTTTTTTTTTTTTGGAATTGCCAATTATTTTTTCTCATTTTCTCTCTAATTTGGAAAGCCCAATTTTTATTTATTTATTTATTTATTGAATCCAGCTCACCACTGCCACCCCCACGCTACTTCCTCAGGAGAGACGAAGACGGACATACGCGTCCACCGAAACGTGTGCCATCAGCCGTCCGCTTCTTTTCACTCTGCAGGCCTACCATGCAGCGACCTCAGAGCTGCAGCAATGGAGGACCATGCAGTTCTGGGCAACTTACAGGCAAGCCCACAAGCGCCCAAGCAGTGTACAGGGGTCGCTGGCATGCGGTGAGCCAAGGACACAATTATGCACTGCCCTCCTGTCCACGGTTGGCAGTGGAATAGCCTGGACTCCAACCAGCGATCTCCAGGTTAAAGGGCCATTCTGCATTCCACGCAGAGTGCCTTTACTGAATGCACCACTCGGGAGACCCCAGACAATCTGTTATGAGATGAGTTTACATGTCTTAGTTTCACATTGTACCTGCAATTATGAATATTGATGTTGTTTTCGATCTGGTTGCTACAAAAAAACAGCTGCACATTTGGTTGTAAGTTGCTTAAAAATATATACTCTGGGGCTAGTAATATTTACAAACAATTTGGTAACATCTTTTGGACGTCCCTGCAGCAACAGGTAAGATCAATGATGACAATGATGCTTGCTTTATACTAAATTATTTGGTTTCAGTGAGGACCTTTTCCTAATTTTAGCAGAAAATGTAAATCCAGGTTGTACAATATGTCTACAGATGGTGGCCCTGAAGTGCAAAAAACAACAAAAAAAAAAGTTTTCATTCAAAAAGTATGACAAATCAAAAACTAAAGACACTCCTCCAAAAAACAATGGCAACCTTTTTTTTCTGGAGTGTCTTATGAGTTGTCATCATGTCATCATTTAGAAATATGTTGCCATATTGTTTTTGTGTTTTGGAGTTAGATGTCATCAGTTTTTGAAATGCTGCCATTTTTTTCGTAGATTGTGTCTTTCTATTTTTGTTTGTCCAACATTTTTGTAACTGTTGCTCGCAAATGTTTCTAATGTTTGTGTTCTCTGCACTTCAGGGCCACTGTACTCAGAACCTATTTTTTTTTTAATACATTTTGTTCAGAGTTTTTATTTTAATCATATTCAAATGTATTTGTTTTTTCTAAAGAGCAATTTGTCATGATATGAGTTTACAAGCATGCATTGAGAGTGGCAATTTAATGATTGAAGAAAAACTGAATTAGTTATCACATGGTGCCATATTTTAATTTGAACCTGCTTACCATTCTCTCGTCCTTGAAAAAATATATTTTTATTTCACATTATTTTTAGCTAAAATATTTCTGCATGATCTAGCAGAGTAGCTCATCACACATGGAAAGCTTGGGTGAAAGAGTTGGGTGATCTCTTGCCGAAAAGCAGCATTAGCAAGGTCTTCCACAAGTGTGTATGTGAATTTATAGAAAAAATATTTATGTTTTAATAGCCTGCACACTTTTTATAACTTATCATATTAATATGTAATTACCGGTGCAAAACTGAAACAAGGGAGTCACAAAAACATTATTTCCTGCTTATTAAGTAATAATCATGGTGGTGGTAACCAACATTCATATCATAAAATATGAATACAGACGATCGTCGACCTACGACACGGCGAGACCCGAGCCACGCATGCTCGGTGTCCGAACCGCAGCACCTCTCATGGTCGCCCTGACTTAGTAAATACAGTATGATCGTAAATCTCAAAACTACTCACTTCTAAATCTTTTGTAGTCATTTTTGTATTACTTTAGTATAGATACATGTTAATTTGGATTCATATGTTGTTTTTTTCTGACTTTATGTGAACGAAAAGACACACATTTTGCCGTTTTCCCATTGGAAATAGTGATATTTTGAAATATCACTGTCCTGGTCACAAAACCAAAGTTTGTGGGGAATAATAGCCATTTTCTATACTTTTGAGGCATAAGCAATTAGGAAATAACACTTACTACCCAGGAACAAAAATTGTGTTACATAGTGGGAAATAATTATATGTACAAGCATTGCAAACTCAGCAATACCTGAATCAATAACAAAACCCTAATGAGAAAATTATTATTTTACATATTGCACTGATTATGGATCTTTAGCTGACTTAATAGGCTTTGATCATATCTTACAGTACCATCTTTCTGACTCGAGGAATCAACCGTACGTGTGATCCAGAGTGTGCGTGAGTCTGCGAACATTCTCATGCAAAATTGATAAATCACATAGTTTCTGTTCGATTGTGTGTATGCACACTTTAGAAGGGAATATTGCACATGCACAGATGATACTTATAGGCTCTGGACCCCTTTACATATACTTTCCAAGGCTTTTTTTTTCCTTTTCTAACAAGTTATTCATGATCCAGAACATTAGAATGAACTGAGATATCGAACTGCACCCATTCCTCACCTCTATCAATATGTCCTTTTGAAATGATCCAGAACATTAGAATGAACTAACTGAGATATCGAACTGCACCCGTTCCTCACCACTATCGATACATCCTTTTGAAATGTAATCAGAATTATAGTAACAGGAGCATATTTTTATTTCCCTTTCCCTTTACAGAAACCGTATCCCTCTCTTCGCCACCTGACTAAACCTCCATGTTTTTTCAGGCAAACATTCCCATAATGACTGCACCCAAGGGACCATTTAGCACAGTAGCTATTGCTGATGACATGTGAAATAGCATATATGCAGTCATGCACTAACACCATGCTTCTTCACAACTAGTTCCACCATTCAGTTTGGGAAAGGCCTTTTATGAGCCCTTGCGTAGAAACCCAGGAAGCTGGTCTGCAGATGTGTTTTCTCAATAATGTATCAAAGATGTCTTACTTTAAACACCTAGGTATTTATATGGAGTTGTTAAATGATTGCTAGTTACTATATATAATATATATATATATATATATATATATATATATATATATATATATATATATATATATATATATATATATATATATATACATATCTTTCTCAAGTGAGCGTGTTTTTGAATCAAAACATTGGAGGTATTTATAGGTTTTTGACGGCATGACAACAGCTTCTTATTGTTTGTATTCAAATCCATGATTTATTCTTACATGGTGTAATGGTTACAACTTAAAAGTCTAAACAGGTTTGTCACGTCACTAAATATTGCCATAAAAGTGCATACTTTTGCAACTTTTACAAGTGTATATATATACTGAAAATATACACTATATATATGTGAAATATATATATATATATATTATATTATATATATTATATATATATATATATATATATGTTTTATATTATTATTATTTTCAGTTTTATTATTAGTTTTTCTTGTTTAGTTGTAGTTTATATAGTTTTTAGCAAAAGCTAAACATGGAAATTTACATGGAGAGTAACAATGGGAGTGATGAAGATTTTGAAGTTGGTTCGGAGGATTTGATACCAGCGACAGTGATGCTGACATCACTCAGCGATGATGATAAAGAGGATGTGGAGCCAAGAACAGCAGGGGACTGGGTGTTTATTACTGATCCGTACCATGATGCCAGTCCTCCATCATTTGATTTTGCACCTATTTACACAGATGTGCACCCCGCCTTAGAAACTGAGAGTTTGCGTTCTCCATTGGAGGGCTTTTTGGCTTTTGTTCCCAAAAACTAATCATTTACCTTTGTGACTGTACAAACAAAAGATCATGCAGCTACTTTACAAGTAAGCCAGCTGCACACAGGAAGCTGTTTGGTTTGAAATGGCAGTGATGTGACGAAATAATATCAAAATACAGTACTGGGTACAATGCAATGAAGCAGGCATCTGCAGCAGCCATATCCAACACTATACCTGTGCAAAGTAGCCCTGTGCACACATTTGTGACTATCCGTCCAAGACAAGGGTAGCAGAGACCTCAAAAAAGGTGCAGGGTCTGCTATGGAAATGACAACAAAAGAAAGGACTCAAGAGAAATGTGCAGTGGTTGCGAAGGCAACCCCGGGTTCTGTTGTATTGAACATTTCAATAAATGGCACAGAGCAAGTTGATAATGGCACACGTTTTGTTGTTTGATTTTTATTTGATAATGAATATTTACTGATTATTATTGTTATTAGCATTATTAGAAGTGTTTTTGTTTTCATTGTTCAAACAAAAAATAAATAACATTTAAAAAAAAAAAGTTTTTATCTCTATTGAACTTGGGTTTGTAGTACAGAGGAGCATAAAGGGTTAATGAAAAACACAGTTTAGGTCATTTATTTGTGTTTTATTCATCATATGTTAACATTGTATAGCAAGTACAGGTTTGAAAACATTATTATTTACAAAATATGGTACCTGGGAAGGGGTTTCATTTTTACATCTGGAGTTGAAGTGGTTAATCTTTATCTGGAGGGAATCATTTTTGTTATGAACCAGCTTTTGGCTCCAATAGGGCAGTTTTACCTGTCAATCTCAAGTTCATTGGATTGATTTAATAAACATGTGTATTTCATATCTCCCTTGATATCATAAACTTGTGTTATTTTTCCATAAAAACTCTGATTAGGGGAATAGATTAAAGACAGAGTAAGAGTATCAAATAACATATCGCATAATGGTTATTTTAGAGTCTATAAGAAGTACCTCAGTTTCAATGTAAATATTGTTCAGAGCTATAAAAACCCCTAACTCATTTCACATATGCAAACATGTTTCACATTAGAAAAAGTAATGATTTAATAATCTGTAAAAATAGAACCAGGATAGACAAATCCTTTATTTCAGATACAATATCATATTGGCTTTAATGTCTCTGTTGGCTCAATGACATCCCCTATGAAAAAAAAAGAAAATAGAATGTCTTTCTGAAGCTGGGTACAAAGTTGTGTGCCAAGGTGTTATTGATATGTTACCACAGAAGCAATCCCCAGACTGTCCAATTTGAATATGCAGCTACAGCCAATTCTGCTTCCAGTCTGGCCTGTCATTATGGTCATGTTTACCCTTGCACTGCTAATGCTCTTCAGAGGGGGAAAAAAAAAACTCTCTCTCATCCATGCAGACAACGTCCATTCCCTGCTTTAAATAGTTCTGAATGCAGCTAAGCAAACAACATAACAGTTCATATTTTTAAAAATATTTTCTGAATTTCTCTGAAGGTACCTGTAATCTTTAGCACTGACTAATCTTGATAAGAAATACACATGTAACTGCGGTGGGGTACACCCTGCCCTTGTGCATATTGTATGTTTTGTGTTGTGTGTTATTGTTTAAAATGTATGTATTTGTGCTCAGGTGTTTTAGGTCGGCAGGGAAAGGATTGATTACATTGCCTGCCAAAGCGACACACTTGCAGTCTGTGCCTGGACTCGACTTAAAAGAAATGTAAAAAAAAGCATTCATATTTGAACATGTCTTTTTTTTCCAGATTTAACACTAGAAGGACCAGAGATATACTCATACCTAGAAGCCCCGGAGCAGTCTTTCTGATGGCTGTATTCAAAACACCGTAAATAGTATAACGAAAGGAGAAACAGTCGGATGTAATTCTTTTTTTTTTTATTGAGTACTCCACAAACATCTGGACACCGAAGCGCATATATATATAAACACACACACACACACACATACTACCAGTTAAAAGTTTTAGAACACCTCAATTTTTCCAGTTTTTATTGAAATTTACGCAGTACGCGTGCGCGTGCGTGTGCGTGTGCGCGCGTGCGCTTGCGTGCTTGCGTTTGTTTGCTTTTGAGTTTTGTATTTTTAAAAGAAAGGAATATTTTGTTTAAAGACCTGGAACCTGACCATTTATTTTGTAGGTTTATTTAGATTATTTATTTTTGAACCTCTCTTTGTTGGCCCTTGTGCCTGTTTATTTGATTGTTTTATTTAATAAAATAACTTTATTTTTTGCCTTTAATCTGTCTCTGAGCCTCAATCCACTCGCCAGCCTGTCACACCACCTTTTGCAGATATAACAGCCAAACACACTTGTGGCATTCTTTCTACAATGGAAATCAAATATTGTTTGGAAAGTTCATCCCAACACTGTTGCAGAAGTTCCCACAAATGTGTTGCACTTGTAGGTTGCTTTGCTTTCACCCTACTGTCCAGTTCATCCCAAACCAGCTCGATGGGATCTGGAGACTGTGCTGGCCGTTCCGTGATTGAAGCCTACCATCTTGTTCTTTTCTTCTAAGGTAGTTCTGACATAGCCTGGAGGTATGTTTTGGGTCATTATCTTGCTGTAGGATGAACCCCTGACCAACTAGGTGTATACCAGAGAGTATTGCATGGCGCTGCAAAATGTTGTGGTAGCCGTTTTGGTTCAGGGTGCCACTCACTCTGTGCAAGTTGCCAACTGTGGATCCAGCAAAAGAGCCCCAGACCATCACGCTTCCTCCTCCATGTTTGACAGTTGGTGTCACCCACCGAGGAACCATCCTTTCGCCTACTTCATGGCGTTCAAAAACCCTGCGTGATGAATCGAAGATTTCAAATTTTGATTCATCGGTCCATAAGACCTTCTTCTAGTCTTCAATAGTCCACTG
This sequence comes from Polyodon spathula, assembly GCF_017654505.1. Classification (NCBI taxonomy): domain Eukaryota; kingdom Metazoa; phylum Chordata; class Actinopteri; order Acipenseriformes; family Polyodontidae; genus Polyodon; species Polyodon spathula. The sequence continues at coordinate 38,309,850 of NC_054541.1, forward strand.
GCTGTGCTTCATGGCCCAGGCAAGCCTCTTTTTCTTATTTTGCCATCTTAGCAATGGCTTTCTTACGGCCACTCGACCTGTCAAACCTGCAGCTCGAAGTCTTCTCTTCACAGTTGAAACTGAGACTGTGCTTGAAGCTGTTGTCCTGTGAGCCACCTATCACGCAAGCTGTTGACTCACAGAAACTCGTCTTCTGATTGTGTTGTGGCTTTGGGTCTGCCACACCTCTTCCTGTCAGAGTTTCCTCCAGTTGCCAAGTGCCTTTTGATGGTGTAGGAAACTGTACTCACTGACACCTTGGCTTTCTTTACAATTTCTCTAAAGGAAAGACCTACACTTTTAAGGGTTATAATGGTCTGTCTGTCTTCCTTTGTTAATTGCCTTTTTCTCGCCATTATAAGAGCAATATACTACTTCCTGCAGTACAATACTGTCCTAATAATGCTTAAGAGGGTGTAGTAACACAGTCTGTTCCAACGCTGCTTTTATGCAGACAGAGGGTTTGTAAGTAATCAGCAAAAGTTGGGACACCTGTACGAATTGTTAGCATCAACTTTCAAGGCTTAATTTCCTTCCATTGCTGCAGAACAGCTGTAAGTTGTTAACCCATTACTTGTTCCCTGAAAAAGGCCTTTTTGTATAACTCTGAAATGTACATTATTTTTCAGTTTTTGGTAAACTAAACTTTTTTTTTAAGCAGTTTACCGCTTACCTTTGTACCATTTCAGGTTATTCATTGGACTTGAACTGCTTAAATTTCAATAAAAACTGGAAAAATGGGGGTGTTCTAAAACTTTTGGCCAGTAGTGTATATGCAGCTGCTTTTCCACAAAAAATATGGACTATTTGCTGTTTCTTCCCTGTGGTGCCTAATACATGTGGTCTATCAATGAATCAATTCTTAAGCAACAATTGGCACATTATGGAGATTACATCTGTCATGTTCCTACAAACTATGCAGCTTGAATGAAATTAAGTCACTGAAAATATCTATACTGAAACTCTTTTGCATTTACCAACGTGAAATTAAAATCTACAATTTTGATAAAACCGTGAATATTAAACCAACAATGCATTTGCCTTGTCTCTGCTGAAAAGAAAAAAAAAAAACTTCAAAAAGTTATTTTTAGGTAAAATGTCAAAATACAATCCATCAGTCTAGATGTCATAATATTTCCAAATGCTCCCCCCCCCCATATATATATATATATATATATATATATATATATATATATATATATATATATATATATTGGTGTATTTCGGCTGGTGTATCATACAGCAAAGATTGCCTCTCGCCATTATGATAGCAATATACTACTTCCTGCAGTACAATACTGTCCAAATAATGCTTAAGAGGGTGTAGTAACACAGTCTGTTCCAACACTGCTTTTATACAGACAGAGGGTTTGTAAGTAATCAGCAAAAGTTGGGACACCTGTAGGAATTGTTAGCATCAACTTGCAAGGCTTAATTTACTTCCATTGCTGCAGAACAGCTGTAAGTTGTTAACCCATTACTTGTTCCCTGAAAAAGGCCTTTTTGTATAACTCTGAAATGTACATTATTTTTCAGTTTTTGGTAACCTAAACTTTTTTTTTTTTAACCTCTGGCAGTTTACCGCTTACCTTTGTACCATTTCAGGTTATTCACTGGACTTGAACTGCTTAAATTTCAATAAAAACTGGAAAAATGGGGGTGTTCTAAAACTTTTGACTGGTAGTATATATATATATATATATATATATTATATATATATATATATATATATATATATAAACATTTATTTTACAAATCAAGACAATGTAAATGAACATCTGAACAGATATCGGTTTGCAACATACGGTACATATTTATTAAACTGAAACGATAGCAATACATTTTTTTTTTTTTTCAACAGCATTTGGTTTATTATCAGATGAGCAAAAGCAACTGAACAACGTAGACAATTAAACTTAGGAAAAATAAACAGAATCGCACAGCACAAGAAGTTATAAAAAAAAAGTAATTTATTTTTCTTTTTTTCGACAAAAGGGTATTCCTTTATTGGGGTCTAAGGCTGTTCACAATCAATCAACAGAGATAATGTATTTCTCCACGCCGCCTTTCTGCACAGGGCACAGCTGTCCTAAGTTTTATTTTTATTGCACTTTCCAACCTGACATTAGCATCTCTTGCGGCTCTCAACGGGGTTGCCAGCTTCAGCTGTGGGTAGATGCATGGCAGTCTCCCTCTACAAATGCTTCTTGTTCATGTTCAAGTTCATGTGCTAACTGTAAAATATATTCTCTCCTTGATAAATTATTCTTCATGCATTCTTTGTAGAGTACCCAGGAGTTGATGGCTGCTAGGTACAATACATTGTAAAACACCTGAAGACCGCTGTGCCATCTGATCCAAAACATCAACTCCATATTTTGTTGCATAGTAAAACTCCACGGCCTCTGTTATTTATTATCACTAGTCCCGATGCTAATGACAGACTTGTTTTCTGTGTGGCCGTCAACGTGACTGCTCCCGGGGCTCTAGGTATAATGTAATATATCTCCTCATTTCTACACTCGCGCGTTTACATTTTAAAATCAAAAACATCCAAAATGACCGCCACGGGTCTTCTAGTGTTAACTTAAATCTTGTATTTTTTCCCAGATTTAACTTAAATCTTGTCTTTTTCTCCCCAGATTTATAAATGTTGTAAAAATGAATAAATATTTTTTTAAATGTGTACATTCAGATATAATTTATAAATCTAGTTACAACATTTAACATTTAGCTAATCATTTAACTAAATATTAAATCTCTTAACAAGATTTAAAATTTAGCTAAATATTAAATATTAATGCTAATCTGGAAATATGCAAATTTCAGCGTTACAAGAGCCAATCAAATTGCATGAAAGCACAAAGCAGACGGAGCTCATTTGCATAAAAACTCCAGATGTAGCTGGCCAGTTAAATATTTAGCTAAATATTAAATCTTTTTAAGAGATAACATTAAGGTTTAACAAGTTGGGGGATTCTTACAGTAGTTAAGTGGTTAAGGGCTTGACTGAACCTTAACTAACAGATCCATGCTGTATACTGTGGGCATTACAACAGGCATGTTTTGCCCACAAACCGGCCTCTTCCACACCACTAGAAGTAAACAAATAAAATATGTATTATCCTGCCCTGATTCACAGATGTTGGATTACTTATACTCGAACACAAGTTAAGCACTTGTAAAAACAGATGAAAGCTTTGCTAATTGTTTTCTTTAAAGATTAAGCCTAGTTTTGTTGTGCATATGGATCAAAGAAATTCAAGAAGCCTGTGATTTGGGTGTAACATTCCCCTGAAATGCACACATCAGTATGCAACTAGTTTTATTGGTGCTTTGATCTCATACCCTAAATCCGAGGTTTCTTGTTTGTGTTCCCTTCTCTTAATGGATGAAGTCTTCAGCCAACCTTTTGTAAAGCCTTATTAACACATTACTGATTATCATGGAGTCTAGTAGTGACCCCTATAAACTGAAGAACCACAAGTCAAACTGACAACAAACTGTTGATTTAGATCTTGACAGTAAATGACTGTATACTGATTGAAATGTGGATCAGTCAGTGTCAGAGGTGTCATGGAATTTGTACTTTGGTAACTCCCTCTTGCTCCCATTTAACTTCTCTACATCAAAGTGTGGATGCTTGAGGTAACCTGCAAGAAAACATGAGACAGATGTGTGACCCACATGTCTGTTTTTTTATATATATATATATATATATATATATATATATATATATATATATATATATATATATATATATATATGCTCTTTTATATATATATGAGAAATACCAAAAAACCTTACCAACGAACGATATAAGACAAAAAAAAAACAATACGAGAAAGGTTCATATATTTTTTTTTTTTTTTAAATTGGAAACAGCTCATGCCTCGAAATTGCATACAGATTTTTAAACAAATATTTGATTAACAACATATGCAATGTTTATTTAAATAACAAGAAAGAGGAAGTTAAAAATCTGCAAGAGGATTGTTTAAAATTAGAAATAAAAAAAATGTGAAACAAAGGAGCTACTGTGCTACAAACTGAATTTCTAACTAGATATCACTACTTAATAGTTAATGTCTAGTGTATAGGTGTATTAGGTATTACAGTATCTATGGTATAGATATATATATATATATAATATATATATATATATATATATATATATAACTATATATATATTGACCATTTATAACTGGTGTGTATTGTTACTAAACAATTTTTCCTTTAAAAATATTTTGTAAGAAACCAGAGGTTCCCTTTTATTCTGTTTACATTAAAACACCTTATAATTAGGGCTTCTGTTTTTCAGGTTTTATTAATTGTATTTTTCGGTGCTTATTTTTAGCTGTTTTTGAGTTTTATGTAAATAGTTGTTGTTTTTTTCAGGTGCTTTAGTTTTTGATATACTGTATAAAATTAGTGTTTTCGGTAACTTTCTAAAATGCTTGAGCGTTTTTTTTTTTTTTTTTTCTGATAAAATATGTATAGCAGTAACTCGACAGTACTTGCACACTTGAAGTTGTACCTTCTTTCCTTTGCTGTCTTCCACAATGAAGACCCTATGGTCACGGGCACATTCTTCTGGGGTTTTTTGTGTGAAGACATTTTCGTACATTTCGCCCCAAATGTATTTTAAATCCCCTGTATTTTAACTGTAATACAGCTTTAAATCCCGCTAACATGCCTCCATCCGGATAGTAATCTCGTTTTAAATCGCGCAAGCAGAGTCTCCAGTAGAAATGTAAGAAGGTGCTGTCACTCAGTAGTTGGGGCGGGTTTAAAGTATTCACAACGAATCAATGATAGATGCAAGTCAGGAAGGCGGGACATTGCCCAGCAGCACTGGGAAACGCATTTATTATTATTTTTGTATTTATTGACTATCCACTGATTTCATTTATTTATTTATTTATTTTTGTATCGGGTGTTTTATCGGGTATAATTGGTTAAAACTGTAAATCAGAAGCCCTACTTATAATACAGCAGCATGTTCCTGAAAGGGGAATTATATTCAAATTCATTTGTTATACACATTACACAATTATTTCTCCACTTAGGAACTGACATATTAATATATAAAAGTGAAATCTGAATGTTGGGCATTTTATCTACGGCAGATTTCAATTAACGTATAACTGATATGTGGAGTTGAATTTTCTTGAACTCCTCAATCTCAAATGCATTGCCATTACTTTATAAAAAAAAAAAATGTACTACACTTTGTTACATAGTACTGTACTGGAGACGAAAGAGTGCTAAAGTTTCATTTTGCATTCTATACACAAGTACAATCATGCACATTTATCAACTTAAACAGCGAAATTACAAATGATGCTGGAGCTGCAATAAAACTGCAGCTTTAAGGCCTCTAAGTGTTCCAGCTATTAGAATAATAGAAGTGATCTGTATGCAGAATAGTTTAATAAAACAAACAACTGAAGCTGTTTCACTGAGACAGTTCTTGACTTTTTTTCTTGTTCTACCTGCAGAAAGCAGAAGTAAAAATAGACTTCAATGTGGTGAACTTAGGTGCTCCAGATACCTTTAAGGTTGTTTCTATTTGAACTTTTCCTATCACCTACACTATCTGCGAATGAGATTTAGAGGTTGATTAGATCAACCTATATCCTGTTGGGATAAGCTACAGCTGTTTTTTTCTAGGAGTATTTTACAGCACTAGATTGCATCAACCACCTATGGGAGTATTCCTAAAAATAAGTGGTTGATGCAGGCTGGCTAGGTTCACTGGTACTGTCAAATGTCCTAAAAAATTCAATTGAGACATATTGACTCATACTGCACATACTTTTCACAAAGTTATAATATCAGAAAACTTTAAGAATATAGGGGGGAAAAAAATTGCTTTACTATGTACTGTATCTGTTCAATTGATTACCTTTACGGGATTTAATTTGATAAATATTACAAATTAAAAGTTGAAGTGATGAGAAGCAAGTGTGTGGTTTTAATAAGCCTATGTTTAAATTTGATCCGATCCAAACTGTAGACTATGCACTGATTTTATGTTTTACAAATTGTTAAACTTAAATTGGCTGTAATCCCTGTCTATTTTGTTATTTGCTCATTGTGACAAAGGCTGAATTAAGATCACTACAGCAACAGTATTTTGTATTTATTATTAAAAATACGAATTTGTGTGGAGGGAGTGTTATTTTTCACTACACCACACTGGTCCTGAAAAATCTCAGAAATACATTTTTTTGTATAATTTACAATTTTGTAAAATATACAATTTTCAGATAATATATACAGTACAAGCTCATTTATCTGCACCCCATCCATCCGCGACTTCAATTATCTGCAGCTCCCTGATGACTTTTATCTCTGAAAGACACTACATTATTGCCAAGATAGACTTAATGCTTGTGTTGCACACACACACACACACACACACACAATGACACATGCAACAGCCTAGAACAATGACACATGCGACAGCCTAGAACCTATTACATGTAGCGCCAAATTGGACAACAGTAACTATGATAAGGACAGTGGCAGTGAGGAAGAAGAGACCTCAGAAAACCTGTGGAATAGACACCAAGGCAGCAGCAGCGCTACACATGCGAGGATTCGTTTCTAGGTATGAACAGCAGAAGGATGCCAATTTTATAAAATTAATTATCCCGAGGTAGTTACTTAGTGAAGCCCAGGAAACATATTTTACCTCACTGAGACAAAAGACTACGATGGACGTTATCAATGTACAAAAAGAATGACTTGCAGCAGTGAATTCTTTAAAAAAGCTGTTAAAAAAACAACAACAACAACAAAAAAAAACCCACTTCTGTTGGTATGTATTTTGTTGAAATGTACGAAAAGGTAAAATTACAAAGCAGGCTTGTTTATTTAGTTTTAAAGTAAAAAAAAATAAAAAAAAATAAATAACCCAAAGTGTATTTTTTTTTTTTTGAAATCCCAGAAAACTAACAACACTTATAGGGTTGGAGGTGTATCGCATTTTGAAAAGATTTTGCTGGGAGTAACACTGTCAAAGTAAACTCATTTTAAAACATTCTTCTGTCTTTGTAATATATTGCATTTCATACATCTTCAGTAAACGCTAATTTGATTTACATCACTAGTTTCTGTATTTTATTCATGAATTCTAATGAGCAAGGTACTTTCAAAAGAACCCCGGAACAAAGTTTATGAAAGGCACCGATCAGATAAAAAAATATCAAAGGCCTTGAATATCCCTCGGAGCACAGTCAAGACAATTATTTAAAAAGTGGAAGGTGTATGGCACCACCAAGACCCCGCCTAGATCAGGCCGTCCCTCCAAACTGGATGACCAAGGAAGAAGTAAACTGATCAGAGAGGCTACCAAGAGGCCAATGGCAACTTTGCAAGAGCTACAGGCTTTTATGGCTAAGACTGGTCAAAATGTGTATGTGACAACAATATCCCAAGCACTCCAGAAATAGACTTTATATAGGCACTGTATATATAAAAACTTAAGTTGTTTGTTATGTAGATTTGAATAAATTGTAAATGGAAAAAAACATAAGTCGGGTTTTAAATAAAATCCATTTAAAGTCACATATGTTTAACAGTCAAATAAAATTGGACGGTAACCAAAATGTCTATTTATTCTGTCTTAACAACCTTTAATATCTCATATAGAGGAAGCAAGTTAAATGTGATAATCTTTTAATCTTGGCGAATATCTGTATTGCATTAGCAAAATAAGACTTTGTTGCCGTTTGTATTGCAACATGGAAAATATCACAAACAGAAAACATGTCAACAAAAATCTAATTGAAACCATTAGGATAGCCTCTTAAAGAGTTTGTACAAGTGTAAATGTTTTGTCTGGCACATGTATATTACCAATTGTTGCTAATGGGGATTGTTTTTGCAATACATGGCTCATATAGCAGATGAACTACTTGAATTTGGACATGCATGTTTACAAAAGTAATCGATAATTGAAAATGGTGGCTTCTTTGCACCATCCCAAGTTAAGTAATGAGCAAAATGTCTCAATATATTTCTTTTTGTATGCATCCTTGTCATTCCAAGTTGGCTGTGTTTGACATACAGCATTTAAGAACCAATGTTCTGATAGTGGAAAACTTTTTCATCAAACAAAAATGTATTTCAAATGTTCTTTATTCCAACAACAAAGTAAGATTCATTATAGGTCCTTCAATTTTAACCCTATGTTGCATTGTGTCCAGTGTAAAAGTTGTGTGTATATACAGTGCCTTGCAAAAGTATTCAGTCCCCTGACCAATTCTCTCATATTACTGAATTACAAATGGTATACTGAAATTTCTTTCTGTTTGATATTTTATTTTAAAACACTGAAACTCAGAATCCATTATTGTAAGGTGACATTGGTTTTATGTTGGGAAATATTTTTAAGAAAAAAAAAAAAAAACTGAAGTATCTTGCTTGCATAAGTATTCAACCCCTGTGCTGTGGAAGCTCCCAGTTTGCACCGATAAAAGAAATTGCCCTAACAAGGACACAATTACCCTACCATTGGCCTCCACCTGTAAACCATTAAAGTTGCTGTCACATTTTCTGGATAAAAACCCCACTGTTGAAGGATCATTGGTAAGGCTGTGAATCTGAAGGAAAATGAAGACCAAAGAGCATTCTGCAGAAGTTAGAGATGAAGTAATACAAATGCATAGATTAGGGACAGGGTACAAAATAATATCCAAGTGTTTGGATATCCCAGTGAGCACAGTTGGATCAATAATCAGGAAGTGGAAGCTACGTCACACCACCCAGGCACTGCCAAGAAAAGGCCGTCCCTCAAAACTCCGCACTCAAACAAGAAGGAGACTTGTGAGAGAAGCCACAGAGAGGCCAACAATCACTTTGAAGCAGCTACAGAGTTCAGTGGCTGCGAGTGGAGTAATGGTGCTCCAGTCAACCATATCAAGAGCTCTGCATAACACTGGCCTGTATGGGAGGGTGGCAAGAAAGAAGCCGTTACTCAAAAAGTACCATCTGAAAGCACGTCTGGAGTTTGCCAGAAAGCATGAGAGTGACCCAGCTGCAATGTGGGAAAAGGTTTTGTGGTCAGATGAGACCAAGAGATTTTTGGCCAAAACTCAAAGCGATATGTGTGGCGCAAACCTAACACTGTCCATGCCTCAAGACACACCATCCCTACAGTGAAGTATGGTTGTGGCAGCATCATGCTGTGGGGATGCTTCTCATCAGCAAGGACTGGGCATGTTGTTACAATTGAAGGAAGAATGGATGGAGACAAATACAGGAAAATACTGCAAGTAAAAAAAGTGAAGCTTGGGAGGAAATTCACCTTTCAGCAGGACAATGATCCCAAGCACAAGGCCAAAGCAACATTGGAGTGGCTCAAGAACAAAAATGTCCTACAGTGACCCAGTCAAAGTTCTGATCTCAATCCCACTGAGAATCTGTGGCATTTTATGAAAATTGCGGTCCACATGCGTCTTCCAACCAACCTGAACAACCTGGAGCAAATCTGCCAAGAAGAATGGGCCAAAATCACTCCCACACTGTGTGCAAAGCTGGTACATACTTACCCCAAAAGACTTAAAGCTGTTATTGCAGCGAAAGGTGGCTCTACCAAATATTAATGTGTGGGGGTTGAATACTTATGCAAGCAAGATATTTCAGTTTTTTATTTTTCTTAAAAATATTTCCCAACATAAAACCAATGTCACCTTACTATACATGATTTTGAGTTTAAGTGTTTTAAAATAAAATATCAAACAGAATTAAATTTCAATGTACCATTTGTAATTCAGTAATATGAGAGAATTGGTCAGGGGTCTGAATACTTTTGCAAGGCACTGTGTGTGTGTGTGTGTGTATATATATATATATATATATATATATATATATATATATATATATATATATATATATATATATATATATATATATCACACTGTCATGGGAATGCTATATTGCAACCTCTCTTACTTTTATAGACCAGTTATTTGCAATATGCTTCATGTAAAGAACATAAACAGCAGGTTTCAGACTTGTTGAAGACAAGGCACTCTGTTTGCTATTGCTTTAAATATAGACTGCACAAGAGCATAATTATTTGAAGTTTGTTATTTTCCTTTCTAAATCCACATTCATTCCCAAACTCATTTAATTCACCTGGTTTCTCCATAAACATAAACATCAAACAATGTTCCTGTGCTAGATGCATATCTATGCAAGTTACTACATTCAGTGTAATACGAGTGTTCCTGTTTCTTACACCTGCCAAACCTGGCTACCTAGTCCCCTGTTGACAACTAGCCACACTGTCCATACGTACAACTATAAACACTTTTGGAGGTGACCCACTGACGTGCTACAATATGATCTTTTCCTAATAAATTCTTATTGACAGTATAACATCCAAATTATAATTTAATAGCAATCCTTCAGGTAATATTAGCAATCACAAAGCTCATTGTTTTATAGATTTTTGATGTATCTATGAAAAATGTGAGGTTCTTAGCCCTAATAGATAACTGTATTCTGATATGTAGGCTTTACATAATAAAAACATTTACCAAGCTTGAAGTAGCTGTACAGGTTAATATAGTTTAGGAATACTGGCCATTAACCACAGCAGCAGCCCCTACAATAATTTTCTGACAAAGTTAAGTAACCATGATGTTTTCTCAATGGAATGACTGATGAGATTTATTTATGTTTTTGTCTGCTTCTCTTAGTGAAAGAGGTACTATATTAGAGTCTTTCTATTTTTAAAACTGTCCTCACATCTTTCAATATTTCCAGCCAGCAGCTGGTAAACTAAGTGTTTAAGAATCCACAGCCGATTCCAATATGACTCCACACTAAACTGTGTTGTTCACCATTATTCTAAATAATACAAATCTCAACATCAGATGTCCTCCAGCAACTTAGTTAAGGTTACACCACACAATGTGATTTTGAATTTCAATAGATCTGGAATTAATTAAATCGAAACGAAGGATGGGTAGGAGACTGTTGGATTGTTTTGGCCTTGGCTTGGCCTGTCTCGGCAATAACCCTTGCTATTCTGGCCAGTTAAACTTCCTCAGTGCTGGCAATAATTCAGCTGACATGATGCTAGACCTTATGCAGCAGGGAAAACAAATCAACTGTGGGGTTCTCAGAGAAAAATAAATGAGTTGGTTGTGTCACTGAATAAATAAACATCCAATGGAGTTAATGCCAGAGTGAACATTTAGCTTCTAAAATATGGACTAAAGTATATAACCTTCTTACCTGGTATATTATAAGTTCCTGCTAATGTGAATGAAGCATAATGCTAAAAGAATGGTCTGATAGAGAAATACAGTAACCAAATACTCTGATTCTAACTGTTTTCTCATATGGTGTAAATTGGAGTCGTTACAATGAAACTACAGTAAAACTGACCACTTCTGCTGCATATTTACATATAGCCAGCCCTGATGTAAATACAACTGCTTACATTCATTCTAGACCTAAATGGTGGCATTTTTAATTTAGAAAATATTTACCTAATTAGTATGCAATATTTGTTTATTCTACTGAAGCAAAAATGTAAGCATCAAGAGGTCAAATAACTTGATAAGATGCACATTGTTAGCTGCTGCAACGGCATTACAAATCATCATATATTGATTAAGTCTTTTCTCCAACCACTAGAGCAACTGTCATTTAAAAAAAAAAAAGACTGCTAATGTGCTGAGAGAAATAACCACCTGAGGAAGCTACATATGAGCAAGACAAAGATTCCAAATATGATACTTATTACTCTCAGTGCAGGTACTCTGTCACTGGGAGCTGGTCTAATGTATTTGTTTTGCTTTGAAAAATAATTTACAATAAGTCATTATTAATAGGCATTTTCTATAAGCATTTGAAATTGCCATAAATGTAAGAGAAACCCAAATGATTAGAGTACTAGGCACATCCATGTTAAATTAAAAAATAAAAAACAAAAAAATGCAGTTAACACTATCTTTATATATTAGTGTATGCATTATACTTTTCACATTATGTTATTTTGGCCTGTAAATGTTTAACTCTGAAAGTACTGTTGTTTGGTCTATGCAGTTAAATCTAGCCTTGCAATGGAAAGCGTTATGCTTTATCAACCATATTACTAATAATAGTTGCAAATGATTAATTGACTGTGTGGCTATGATGAGACCCCGGGAGAACGGGAGTTTAAGTTTTTTTAAGTACCCATTATAAAATGGATCATTAACTCAAACAGGTGGATAGCATATAGTTACTTTTTGACTGGTTGTCATGACAGTCTTTGTGAAGATTCTGCTGCTTTGACCATAAATCATAACGACTGCTTATGTTTACAAAAGGAGCATTGTCGCACCGAGTCATGATTTATTATAGATTTTTGGTCCTGAAATACCCTTCTTACCCTTTGAGAGAAAGTTTATGAAAGGTTGTCTTTTCTCACTGGATGACTGCAAATGGAAAAGTTAGGTCAGACCTAGAATGGTTCAGTAATAATTGTAGGTCTCTTAATATTCCATCGGTTTTTTTTTCAGTCCCTATTGCACACAACTTATGTAACATTAAATTATTGTGTATCTTTAAATCTTGAAGCTGAAATATAACCTGGAAATACGTTAATCATCGAAAGGATAGCAAGTGCTTTGACCTTGCACAGCTAAAACTTCTTATGATTTTATTTTTCATTTTTAAAGCTGTGATATATTACTACTTTACATACATATCATGTATCTTTCATGTGCATTTTGCTACATCAATCCAGTCAGACAACTTGGGACTAGCACAATCAGAGTACCCTGCCTATTGAGTTGTGTATCATAGGGAGTGCCCTGCTTTCTCACAACAGTGTGTTAACTGAAAAAACAAGCAAACAAAAAAAACAACAACTAACATTTATCATTTAAATTCACTGCTAAAGTAATGTGCATCTTTGTTCAGTTACTGGGATAACGCCTTGGCAACTAACTACTTAGACAAAATAGTTAACATTTGAAACTTTGTTTTCCACAGTTTAAAAAATGTATAATATATAATCATTATGTATGAATATTGACCCATACCTGGCAAAAACATTTAGTCAATGTAAGTAAAATATTCATAAAGTAATGACAAACCCATCCAAATATAATAGATTTGTAGGGTTATGTGTAAGGGAAATAGAACCTGGCATTTCGGAAAGTGTATCATTTTACAGATGGTGTAGGAATGTCCTCTATCTTTGGAAAGATATTTAAGATATTTACGTTTGGATTTAGGATTTATAAGTCTTTAAAAAGAGCCTTGGCTTTATGGATGTAATGAAAGTTTTAGAAATATAGCGTGTTTTTGAATAGATGGAAAACACCATTACTGGGGAAAATGTACACAAGTTTGAAATATGTATATATGTACAGTAGAAGCCTGTTACTTTGAACCCTTTTGTTTCGAATTGCCTTATTAACAGCACTACAAGTGTGTCCATGACACATTCAAAATGGATGACAAACAAAAAAGGACAGTACTTACTTCAGCTGAAAAATTACTGTTGGAAAAGGCTGAACGCGCTGTTCAACTTGCTAGAGTATGGTGTGGGAAAGTCAACAATTACTGACACAAAAACTGCAAAACAAAAAATTGTGAAATTTTAGTGCCATGGAATCAAGCACCCCCACAGTACTGAGAAGAACCATGCGACTCGATGTCTTGTCTGAAACATATACAAGGATATTAGAAAGACCAACAGCAAAAATAATAGGTGCACATTCAAATTTAAAACATGTTGGACTAAATTACTTCCAGAAATGATAAAGTATGAGCTCAGTCTTATGTATTTTTTATAAATCTTTTTTTTTTTTAAATGAAGCCATATTCCAAATTGCAGTTCCAATATAAAGCTAAATAAGCTACTTAAATACTTGAATGAACAATATCTCTAAAATACCATTTGCAACAAATTTCAGCTACATGCACACCCTTCCTCATTGGGAAACTAATCAGAAACTAAGTAGATAAATATGTTGTGTAATAATTATTTAAATTACAGTTCAATCAGAAAAGCTTCAGAAATTGAAGACTGCAGAATACAGCATTGTTATGCTTTTACCCCAGACCCTATACTCTTCCTCCAGTCATGGCTGGTATAATCACTATATTTTACGCTATGCAATTTGATCACATTAGCAAATTTATCAAAACACAAAAAACAGTAGCTACACAAATTTGACACTCTGCCGTCAAAGTACAGAAGTGGTAAATAATATTTTTTACTTTAAGTATGTATTATATTATATAGTGTAGCTTCCAATTCCTTGAAGCCATCTATTCACATGTATTTGAACGAAAAGTGCCCCCACAGAAATCCAGATATTTGTGCAACAATAGACTATAATTCACTTATTCCACCACCTGGAGGGCTTGGGGTGAAACCTGGTGAATTTAAATCTGTGATTCTGTTACCAAGTTTGTGGGCTTTCCTGGGCTTCTTTAATAAAGACATCACCAGCCCCCATATGAAAAAACAGCTAAATGTTACTTGAGGCTTAGAGTGAATAAATATAAACAACAATATTTCCTATGAGCGCTTCAATGTTTTTTTTTTTGTTGTTGTTTTGTTTGTTTGTTTTTTTTCATTAGGGGGATAATTCAATGTCTGTATTATTATTTTCCCTCATGGCTTATTTGTTTCCACCTTTTTTCCAAACGCTGTGTCATTGATAAAGAAGAATACATAACACTCATTTCAAAAGTTAAGTTTACTTGGTGTTCTATGCTGAGAAATTGAAATGTAATATTCCATCATTTAATTTTTAACAGAAACTTCCCTGAAAGGGAATGTATGTGTGTGTGTGTGTGTGTGTGTTGTATCTGTATGTTTCCAGCACCAACATTTGCTTTCAGTATCCATTTGGCCTCTCATTAGTGGGTGACCATTTTGAATATTGCTGTGAGCCGGACTGGAGCCAGGAGCTGAGATTCAGTCTGTCAGTGCTATCTCCCACTGCTTAGACGACCGTATAAACAATACAAGTGCAGCCCTGTGAAAACATGGTGATAGCGACAGCATGAGTGCACATGCTGAATGGTGCTTGACAGAATACAGAGATTCTTTAGGGTTTAAATTTAAGGTTTAAGTTTCTTAAGGCTTTTAATAACAAAATACAGCTCCAGTTATTCAAAAATTACAGATGGTTAAAGTAAGGAATTGTCTCTATCTAATCTCAGCAAGTCTTCTTTGTGTCTATTGTAAATTCTTTTTTTAGTTTCAGACTGACAGCTTCAAAGGAAATATGATTGTTTGGGAAATTCCTATACTTAAAACCGATAGTAGCTCACCTGGCAACATTCAGTCTGACCATGACAGGGCAATACATATTAAAGGCTTAAAGTTATCAAACAAACAAGCAATTTAGTTGGTTCTTTTGATGTTACTAAATATCCTTTGTTTAAAGCTGTGAACAGACAGTCATAACCTTAGTATTGTACCTAGAGAAATTACTCAAAACCTTGCTGTTTTCATTTTTCTTTGCACCACAAGAAAATATGAGGTCATGTCTTTTACCATAATAGCCTTTTTAAAATACAAATAAAATATTTATACTGTTAGTTTACATTTCTTTGTCATGGTTTGTCCAAAACTGCTCCTTAATCATGTTGTTTGTTTGGACTGTGTGCCTAGTGCAGTGTATAATCACGAAGACAGCTGTCGAATCTATGTTCCCATTTGGCAATCAAGCCTTGGTATGACAGTATGACGTATTTCAGAAACTGTATATCACACATAAAAAAGAAAGAAAAAAACTCTAATTACAGCACAAAAATAACTTGACTTTATATTATAGTTAAACATCACTCATGCATATAAAGAGATTTATTAGCCATTAGTATAAGTGCCTTGTTTGATACACTATGTAACACAATTTTTGTTCCTGGGTAGTAAGTGTTATTTCCTAATTGCTTATGCTTCAAAAGTATAGAAAATGGCTATTATTCCCCACAAACTTTGCTTTTGTGACCAGGACAGTGATATTTTGAAATTTACCTATTTCCAATGAGAAAACTGGCAAATTTGTGTCTTTTTGTTCACATAAAGTCAGAAAAAAACAACATATGAATCCAAATTAACATGTATTTATACTAAAGTAATACTAAAATGACTACAAAAGATTTAGAAGTGAGTAGTTTTTCGAGATTTACGATTATACTGTAAATCACTTTCACGAATCAGCCCCCAAATGTAGTCTCCCATCATGTTCTCGTTATACTGTCCTTGGTAGCGGCGTTCAAAGTCCAGTATATCCTGGTGGAAGCGCTCGCCTTGCTCCTCCGAGTACGCTCCCATGTTCTCCTTGAATTTATCAAGATGAGCATCAAGGATATGGACTTTGAGGGACATCCTACAGCCCATTGTGCCATAGTTCTTCACCAGAGTCTCAACCAGCTCCACATAGTTTTCGGCCTTGTGATTGCCCAGGAAGCCCCGAACCACTGCGACAAAGCTGTTCCAAGCCGCTTTCTCCTTACTAGTGAGCTTCTTGGGGAATTCATTGCACTCCAGGATCTTCTTTATCTGTGGTCCAACAAAGACACCAGCTTTGATCTTTGCCTCAGACAGCTTAGGGAAGAAGTCTTGAAGGTACTTGAAGGCTGCCGACTCCTTATCTAGAGCTCTGACAAATTATTTCATAAGGCCCAATTTGATGTGCAGTGGTGGCATCAGCACCTTCCGGGGGTCCATCAGTGGCTCCCACTTGACGTTGTTCCTCCCCACAGAGAACTTGGTCCACTGTGGTCAGTCCCGCCTGTGGTAGTTTACCTTGGTGTCCCTGCTGTCCCAAAGGCAAAGATAGCAGGGAAACTTGGTAAAACCGCCTTGGAGACCCATCAGGAATGCCACCATTTTGAAGTCTCCTATGACCTCCCAGCCGTACTCATCATACTTCAAGGCATCCAGCAAGGTCTTGATGCTGTTGTAATCCTCTTTGAGGTGCACCGAGTGAGCCTGGGGAAGAGACGGGTACTTGTTACCATTATTGAGCAGCACGTCTTTGAGGCTCTTGGATGAGCTGTCAGTGAAGAGGCGCCACTCATTCTGGTTACAGGCGATTCCGATTGCCTCGAACAGACTGGCCACATTGTGGCAGAAGCAGAGTCCATCTTGACGGGTGAAGAAGCTGGAAAAAGGTTGGTGACGCTTCCTCTGATCTGCAACTTGCACACTTTCATCCAACAAGTTCCATTGCTTGAGCCTAGACGTCAAAAGCTCGGCATTGGACTTGCTGCTCTCTCTCCGGAGGAGTGGGTATGGGGAGCTCATGGCAGTGTGGCACCAGGGCGATGGATGAAGGAAGGTCCGGATATGTGATAGCAGGTGCATTCTTGCCAGTCCGACGTTTGGAAGGGTCCACCATGCAGAAGTAGCAGTTGGTCAGTGGGTTCCCGCCAAATTCTTGGGATAGCGAACTTCATGGCTCTCTTTTCCCCTCTGTACCATCCTACAAAAATACATTTATTTCACCCATGACTAATGTGTAAGAGAGTCTCGCAACATTTTTCATATATGATATATTTTTTCAATAACATTGAAAACTGTAAAACTTTTTAAAATTAAAAACTTTTACAATTTTAAAAATGTTAACAAATTTCATTACATAAAATTCCGAGCAACAATTGTCCATCTTACCTTCCAGAGTTTTTTTGCAGTGCTCGCAAGTGAAATTAGGTGCCCAGGGTTTGTCTTGATCCCCGACAGGCATGCCGAAATATGCCTTGTAGGCCTCATACATCTTAGCAGATGCTTCCATGGAGTACTTTTTCGCTCTTGTCTTGATAAATTGGCCTCAGACATAGCAAAATGCGTCTGCCGGATGCTTGCAGCCTCTTGATGCCATCTCAGAAAAATGCAGATATGTATCCACTTAGACAGCTGGAACTAAACTGAACTGGTGAGCTTAAGGCCCCTGTATTTATACTACTATTTATATTACTGGAAAGTTCTAGAAGTTACTCCAAGTTTACTCAGCACTGAATCTATCTGGAATGTTTTGGAAAATAGGTAAATTTCAAAATATCACTGTCCTGGTCACAAAAACAAAGTTTGTGGGGAATAATAGCCATTTTCTATACTTTTGAGGCATAAGCAATTAGGAAATAACCCTTACTACCCAGGAACCAGAAAAAAAAAAAATTGTTACATGGTGATATCATACGAAGTACCCCACTTTAAAAAACAAGTCCAACTTTGGTTATAATGCCATCTGTTGGACATCCATTAATTGTAAACTTTTGTTTCGGACAGGTAATCTTTAAATTAAGATGACCATCTTTCTCCACTGTGGCACACAACATTACTTTATTCAGATAATATCCATATTATAATTCTCTGTTAAAAGTATTTTTACTTTTTAATTATTAGTTTTTGACCAAAAGACTGATTTGATCACTTAAAATACGTATAATAAGAACTAGTTTTTGACATGAAGTCATTGTAAAATAGTTCCCTATTTTTAGCAATATTTCTAGATATTTAAATGTAGACTTTAAATACCACACCACTCTATGTTCAGCACCAGATGGCAGTCATGTTCTTTACCAATTGTACAGAAACAAAAATGTAAATACAGAACAGGCATAGCCTATTTACATTTTATGTTGGCTTTTTATGAGAGATTATGCATGGCATTTTTATTTATGTGTATTATATATTAAGGAAAAAACAAATACAGTTAACAGCAGCATCCTTAAATTAGAAATAGGAAATGGAAACACAGATCATTAGGTATCGGTATGTGGAAAAGGATGGTACTGTAAGTAAAAAAAACAAAACAATACATATGCTCAAAAGACAAGAAGCCAAAGAAGAACATAAGGGTGATGAAGAAACACACTTTGGCAAAACAGGAATAATTATTACACATTTGAAGATTGGAGATGGAAGATTCCTTGGAGGAAGAGATTCCAAAACAAGGCTATTTAGTTTAAAATGATTCCAGATCTGTTTTTATGGGATTGTGGTGGGATTGTGAGGTTGACCTTGTTGTGTGGGCCAGCCTGGTTTGGAAATGTCTGGGAAGGAGGCTGCAGATAGAATGAGGTCAAATATAATGCATTTAGGTAACAGATTTTGAGAGATAAAGTTGTGCAAAGCTTTAAACTGACAGCTGGCTGTTTGGCCCATAGTCCAAATATGGGGTTTGTTTTTCTCACTGTCTATGTCGAAACATGGCGAAAAGTAACATTTTGGAATTGCACTTGTTGGAAAAGAGCCAATGACACGCGGTTTCTGCAAGCTTGAGTGGAAAATAAATATCATAAGGGTATATCCTCTACCATGCTATGAAGTCAATTGGCTGCTTCTTTTTACGTTCTTGACAAGGGGAGAAACCAGGTTATTGGCAAACAAATGACAGGTTATACTGTTGGAGGGATTTAGAGGTGCAATTTAAATACTGTATACTGTATACTGTATCTTTTTTTTTTTTCATTAACACTAGTTCTGGTCATTTATTGTTACTTTTGAATGAACGTAACCACTAACTGACTACTTAGAACTAAACAAGCAGAATTTCCTTAAGCATCTGCTCTTTTAATACATTTGAAACAGAAACAGCTGTGGGTCGACATCGTGTAGATAAAATAACCCCAGATCCTATAAACCTAGTCTTATGCCTAATCTAATGCCTTAATTTAAATTAACAGTGAAAAGAGTCCTGATCTGGAAATAATTTAAGATTTTCTGGATGCAGAAATTGTATTAGTGCAACCAAACTATTGTAACTTCTACCATATATAATTAAATACAGTATATTATAAAGTAAATATATACTTGCCTGTATTCATTATAACCATTACCAACTGTTGGGCTCATCTTCTGCTCATTTGGTTTCCTTATAAATGAAGCTAGGGTCAAGTCCTGGATCTGAATTTTTAACTGTTATTACTAGCACTGACCCAGTGCTTTTCAATGGGGCATAACATAATACCCAATAGTGTTGAGTATTAGTCACATCTCATGTTTCATCTAGTTCACAAGAGACCTACCAGACTGACTGGTTTCAACGAGTTTAGCACCCCAGTTGTGAATTTGGCCAGTGTGAAAATGTTTTTCTATTTGATGCCTCTGTGTTGAGTAAAACACAGCTGGCAGTGGTTCACAATCACCTGTTATTGTGACAGCGCACACACACAACCGTTACACCACTGTATAGGGGAGAGGGGGTAAAATATCATAATTACTTTTCTTCTCATATTGAAATACCTGGCCATAAAGATAATACAGCATTGATCATAATCTGCTCTTTAGTTATAAAACCATCATTCAAACTTGGCAAGACTGATTTTTTAAAAGAAATGCAAAAATTGAATTTACATCCAGACTGGGTCGATATAGTTTAATTGAGAATTTTATCAACAGTTGCTCAACTAAAAAGCTAACCCTGTTTCTGTGTGTAGGATAATACCTGGCCAAGACTGTTATACTGAAGAAAACATATTATAACTTCTGCATTCTTTGGTTCAAAAAATAAAGTGTTATTTTTTTTTTTTTAAATGCTGATTAAATCTGTTTGCAACTAACTTTTCAGTGTTTATTGTTTGGAATAACAATGTGCTGTTTTTTTTTAAAGTATTTTTGTGAAGAGATGTTTTTCATTTAAACAGCTTACTGAAGCCGACAGATAACATTGATTTGTGTTCTGCATTAGTTGCACACATGGAGTGGGTTTTTTTAATTCAATTTGTATTCAGTTTTTCTGAATGTAAGCTGTTTTGTGTTTGCCCAAGCATTAAGCAGACCACACATGGTGTGTCCCATTTTGCAACTTTACAAATAGGAGTATTCCTTAAAGTTCTGACTTTATTTGCCCATGTTGCAAGTATTAACTGTGTAGGTGTTTCCTGTAAAATCTATGATCAGACATCTTCCTGGGGTTTGGTTTTGTAATATTGAACATTCTCTTTCTGCAAGCAGCGACAGATAAGGCCTAATTGTCACAGAAATACTGTGCTATCTTTGAGCAATGTAAAACAATTGTAACAAATTAATTATATTTAAAATTAAGTACAGTTGCACATATTTTTGGTTTTATCATGTTTAATCGGAAAACAAACCCTGGATTGCAGCAGAACATTCTTATTATGTTAAAAAGATGGCTCCCACTATCTACATACAGTAGAATCACATCCAATGCTCTTTACTCGTTCCATTTTCCCCAGTTTAAGTAAGTTGTTCAAGATGCTGTACACGTTTTTTCCTTATGCTCATGGTGTCTAATTTTAATTTAATTGAAACCGCTAATAAAAGAGGCTGTGGATAGAAGGGGGTTCACAGCAATCACAGGTTTGCATTTTCAGACAAGCAATAATTAACAGACTGCATTCATTAGAGATAATAAGCGCCAGTCATCTGAGTTTGTACCTGTGACCTCAACTTTCAACAAACCCATCACAAGTCCTATGTTGTCTCATGGCAGACTGGAGAATGCATTAGTTTAGAATGTGCTCTTGAGCGCTGCATATCAGTTACGATAATGAGACCTGACTGTTTAAACCCCTTGGCAACCATCCTCATACGACTGAGGCTAAAGTCATTTAAGGATCTACTGTTTGCCGTTCGCTGTTTGCTGTTTACCGTTGCCGTGTTTGATCTACTGTAAATGTTGGAATATTTACCAAAATAGTCCACATGTGAAATGTAGTGTGCCAGTCTGCAAAAATCTTGCAATCTGATTTTGCTGATTGATCTCTCCAAATAGAAAACAAATGAGTGAGCTTAAAATGGCGCACACCTTTAACAAATTAAAGACATTCAAAACCTCAGATGTTTTAGAAGAAATATTTATTCAACAACTGAATACATGCCAAAAAAGAAATAATTTACAGCAGCAGTTTCATTATATTTTCTCCAGTTTTATAGAGACCATCTGAAATGCAAAGAGCAATATGATCATGTAAATGAATTGCTCTGTAGTAAACATACATGCAATCTGATGGATACTTTACTTTGTTGCCTTGAAATATGAAATAAATCCCTCATGTTTTAATGTGGGGGAAACAGTTGTATACTAGTTGCTCAAAAACTGATATAGAACACCTTGGAATAGAGTACCTAATAGATGCCAGTACTTTACACTGTACCTTGATTTTCTAAGGAAAAAATATATACAGCTTTTAAACAGGTTAATGTGTACTGCATGTTGCAAAAGGTAGATCTATTACACACATAACATTAAAAGTCACTAAATTATATATAAAAATTATTAGACACATTAAAAAGAGCATTCACATGCAATTTTTACACAGTGACATTTTTTTTTGGACCATGACAAAAATGGTTTCTTTTATTTTCTTGTAAATTGACAAATATTGTATTTAGGGCATGTATCATCTTTCAAACAATAACCATCAAGCAAATATTTAGATTTTAAATAATTGAACATTCAGTGGTCCATGCTAACCTAGAAGAAGCATCCTAAAATGTGTTTACAATTATCTTTACCGATGTCTTTTTTAAATCACTTACCATAGTTTTACTGTTTTTATAGTTGTTTAAATTATCAGTCAATAGTTCTAAAAATGCTAAAAGTGTGTGATAAATGTGATTAATAAAATGTCTTTAATCAGTGGAACATCTTTTAAGAAGATCTCTGCATGGTTTCACAGAAAAAAAGGGAAATCTTATTTTTTAACCATCTGGGTTCTGTTTGCCAGCTTAATGATGACTAGTGACTGGGTTTAGACGGAATTAACTGACAGCTCAGATGGCTGGTATTTAGCAGCTGTATCTCTCACTCTGACCCCACCTTTGTGCTGACATATAATGAGCTTTACAGTCCGTCCCCAACCACATGCACAGACAGACAGTGTAGTTAAACAGTCTCAGTAGGAGTCAGCTTAATATTGTTCTTCTTGGAGATGAATGGCCACAAAAAAACACTTGTATGGTGTCTACCCACTTATCTACAGTAATGTTTATTTTATTTTTGCAACAGTGATAAATTACATTAAGTCGTGATGCCTTGGCCTCTATGGACCTTTTTACATCTAATAGTGTATAAACACAGTCATTTATATCTCTACTGGGAGGTATAACCACTATGATAACATTTCATCTTTCTTTTTCCTCAATAAGGGCATACACATATCGTAGCTGTAATGAGGTGGTGTTATATTGGGAATATACACTCCCAAAGTATGTAAGTTTAAGTCGTAGCCCAGTTTAACTTGTTCAATTCTGTTCTCACAGATAAAAATAAACTGAATTTAAGTAAATGTCAACTTGATTGGTATTTGCCACATAGAGAATGCAATGCTTTTTGTCATTTATATTTTAAAAAAAAGTATTATTTGTTGGTTCAGATCTCTGATTAATTTTTATTTATTAGGCTAGTTTATAATATTTTCCAGGATTTCTATGACTAATGAATCACCTGACCAGTATTTATTAGGAATAATAAATTAAGGAATACATTTTTTGGCTTGACACATAGCACCCCAGGCCATACTGCCACACATGAAAAAAAGAAATGGATTGCAATGATATACTTTATCAGATGGTTTCACAGATTAGCACTAGTGTTGGACTACCTTACCTAAAATAATATTAGGTAGTCCAACATTAGCGCTAATCCAGATCTGTAAAACTAGCCATGTATGTCAGTCTGCTTTTGGAAGTGTAATATAATCACTTTCACCATTAACTGTATACATTTAAAAAATACGTTATTTATATTGTGCTGTGTTGTATCACATAGCCTAGACCTTTTCATTATTTAGCTATTGACACTAAATAAAGCAAAAAAACTCAGAATAGAAAATATGTCTGAAATAATTTAGAAATGTATCTAAGGAGTACAATTGAACAGAAATGAAATACACTTGCATGATGATTAAAACAAACAACAACTTTGGGTTGCAGTAGTTTTTGTTGGAAGGTAGGATGATATACAATAAGATAGATAGTTAACATACATTATTTTAGACACTTTTTAGATAGAACTCTATGAACTAAAAATAAAACATACCTTATCAGTGTTGGAAGAGCTTATTCCAAAATAATTTGTTAATGAATCTTATCACGTATTAGGAGATAGGGTAACATCTATAAACTATTGCATTAAAAACAACAGAATGGCAAGCAGAGAGATAATTATATTGTCAACGTTGATGGTTATTTAATTGTACAGTGTTAACAAAAGTCTGAGCTCTATAGTTAGCAAAATGTCAAATATTGTTTTTGCTGTAGAATATTTACAGGAAGTCCAGTCCAACTGTCAGTTTCCATTCTTCCATAATGGAGACCATTCAAAGGTACTAACACATGGTAGTTCACTCATTACCAAAGTCATTACCATTAAACCATTGTGCAAGTCTTTATCAATCCAATGAACTAAATCAGGAGTATATTGCATTTGTTTCCAGTTGAGTGCCTATAAGAGTCTACTTGGATTAAGTCTGTGAAATGCCACCCCAATATCAGACACTTCTTGGTGACCTCTCAAGTTCATGGGTCCTCCTGTTTCTGCCTTTCTTGTTTTCCTGAATGTGTTTCCATTTGTTAGCATTAACTTGGGCATTGGATGGCCTTTGTTTACGCTGCTTGCGGTCCCTTTTCCAGACCTGCTCACAAAATTCATCCATGGTGTTGAGGTTTGGGTGGTTGATGAGGGACATGAAGTCCCTGTACCAGACTTTCTGATTGGGGGGGATAATGATATGGCCTTCCTTTGGTTTTGCTGCCTCACCATCCTCATCCTTGTGCAGAAGTTCCTCTAGGTGTTCTGTGTCTATGACCTCCAGAGTGACCTTGACCAAGGTCTGCATGAATCCATGTTCAACAGTCTGACAGTAGTAGATTCCTGAATATTGCCTCTGAAGGCTGCGTATGAGTAGACCTTGCTCTGTTCTGATGAATCTGTCATCTGCTTTTATCTGCAATTAAGAGTTAACATTAGTGCACAGAAACTTTGGTAAGACTATTTGCTACCAACGATTTTAATTTTACTGAACAGCACCTGGCTTAGTCAGTTAAATTCAGCATTGGTCATTTCTAAACCTAACCTGATTCACACTGACTCATGGCTCTTGTGACCATTAAATGGTTCAGTTTCTCAGATGTTTGAGGCTCATACCAAATCCAATGGACCGTGAAAAGTGCTACATAGAATGGCTCTATACCAAAAGCATAACGGTTAGAGGTCATTCTCTTAAACAGATAGCCACCTTGCTGTATTTTCAGCTGTGAATGTGATGCTAAAGAGGCATTTGCCCAATCATCCATAGCAAAGCCTTATATACCAACTATAATATAGACAGGGCATTGTCTAACTTTGAATAAATAATAATAAGCAATTCTGATACAAGGTTGGATTGATAAGGAAGAAATGTAAGCCAGTGTTGGACATTCTACTCATTTGTAAGAAAGTTTAATGCTGTCAGGCTACTGGTATTAGTAAAGTTTAAAAGCAATATTAACCCTTAGTAGTCCATTTATTCAATGCTTGTCTGGCACTTCAGGTCCAATTTATTTTCACACATGTTGTTTATTGTACACGCCCTGTTTAAAATATATCTTTTTTTCAGAGTAAAACAGGTTTAAAAGGTCCTGCATAGCAAAAGGACATCAGTACTTCATCTTTAGCCAAGCCCCACCCCTTGTTCTCTGTATTTTTCACATACCTCATTATAGACGTGCATATTGATAAATCCTCTCCTTTTATCACCAACTCCTCAATAATGCTATAAAAGTCATTATGTTATTACTATAACATCTCAAAGTTCTGCAAATGTCTGTGATATTCTTTGAGCACTGGATGCAGAAGCAGCTATCTCCTTTGTTTGTGTCTGTGTTATCTCTATGGTGCAGGGGCTATGTGTATTGCTCAGATATGCCTTTTTTCAGCTTCATCGGCTCCTATAGGTCTCACTCGGCCACTGAAAGGTTTGAGTTATAATTTCTGTCTAAAGCTGCCTTTACCTTTGTCTGAAATATCTTAAATTATATTGTCATATGACTTGGTGACATCAGAATTATTGCATAATCCCATACTGTGAATCACTGGACACTGCATATATTGAGTAAAATAATACTGGGGTGTGTGTGTGTGTGGGGGGGGATAAAAAAAAAAAAAACTTTTACCTCATTTTTACGGTCTTCATTCTGTTTCTGGAATTGCCAGTAGACAAGAGCACGCTGGGATTTTGGGCTGCACTCCAGGAAAGTGCTACTGTTCTCCACTCCATAAATAATCCTTTCTTCCAAATTCCCTTTGCCATTTAATTCATCTGTAGATGAAGGAGACACATCCGTTTTTTTTTTGTTTTTTTTTTTTTTTTTTTTTTTTTTGGTAAAAATCAAATCAGCATTATAAAATGTTAAATAACCCCTTAATGTCAACATGGTTAGGGATCCAAATCTATAATATATACACACACCATAGCAAAGGATAGCTGTGATATTTACTCAAATGTGATGGAAGATTTGACACACTGAAGAAACTTACAAAGCCAGTTAGTTTCAACACAGTATGTAAACTGTAATTTGCCTCTAACAAATATGTTCAATACTATTCCCAGATCTGATTTTTATACAGAGGTATTGCTTAGGTTTCATCTAAATTAAAGAAACAGCAAATACCCAAAATTGTGGATATAGGGTAGAACCCTCAGCTATTTGGAAAACTAGATGTAATATAGTTGTAGGCATGAATATGCTGTATTCAGTGGCTGTCGCCAAACTAAGAACTTTAAAACCTCTGCAGTGTGTTTCTGAATTAAAGTTATAGCAGCACAGCATGATGCTGTGGTGGTTCCAGTTTACAAAATAACAAGCTGGCCCTCAAGTTTTCATAAATGAAAAATCAATGTGTGGTCTCCTCCATTTGGGTGGCTAAAGCCTTCTCTTATAGAACAGAATTCAGAAAGGCAAATACACAACTTAACTATATAATGGAGCAAACATCCCTTATCTAAGAATGTCAGGATAAAATAGCTGCTTGACAGTGTGCATCTTGGAAGAGGGTTATCTAAGGACTCTAAGCCAAACGCAATACATAAATACATCTGTGGGAGAGCAAAGCTCTGCCCTTTTTAAATTGGCAAGGATGGGGTTAATTTCCCCTACCTGCCTGGGTTTATTATGTTCAGGTGGCTGGGGTTGATTAGGTTAATTAACGATCAATCAGCGCCCAGCCACCTGACATAAAAGGAGGCCTTTGCTTCTCATTTGGGAGAGGGAGCTGAGGAAGCAGGTTGGTGTTTGTTTGTTGGTTTTGGTTTGGTAAATTTGAATCCAGTGAAAGCATTGCCCAGCCTGGAAACCTTGTTTTTGTAAGTTTGTTTCTGTGTTGGGGTTTTTTTTGCGTTTAAATCCCTTTATTTTGCCATTGTGCACTTTTGTTTTGTGTTATTTATAATAAAATTAGTATTTTTTTTTGAACTGCAGACTGTCTCTGGGCCTCTATTCACTCGCCAGCCTGCCACATTTGGTGTAAGAAGTGGGATAGTGCCACCTAGAGGCTCAGAGCAGTATTTTTATTTTTTTTTGGAATTTTTGGGATACATTTTTTTTTTTTTTTTTTTTTTTTTGAAATATAAAAAAAAAAATGGGAAAGAAGAGCAGAAGAGCAAAGGCAGGACAAGCAGCAGCTGAAGAAATGTAAGCTGCTGCAGCCACCGCTGGAGGACCCGGCCAGCCTCTTCCCTTGGTGTTCCTGGTGTGGGAAGGAGGACCATCGTTGGCGGTCCTGCCCAGATGTGCCACCGGCAAACTGGTGTGGCCGGTGTGAGGAGGACGGCCACAACTGGGCAGGATGCCCCTACAACCAGGCCCAGGAAGAGGTGCAGTATTCACCCCGGGCATCAAGGGCCACCCCACTACCTCCAGCACCACCACCTTCACCACCATCCCAGGAGATCTGGGACTGGTTGATGCACCCTGAGGCAGACCTAGTCCATGATCTCCCCATAGTTATCAACACACTGTGGTGTCGAGATGGGGAGAGGTGGGAGGAACAACACCACCCAGCGTCCTTCCCAGAGGTTGCCCTCATGGTGGTTAATTACCTGGCGGTAGACATGGGAGATGCCCCGGTCACTCCAATAAAGAGGGGTGAGCCGCCTTCCCGAGAGCCAGAGAGGGGTGAGCCACCTTCCCGAGAGCCAGAGAGGGGTGAGCCGCCTTCCCGAGAGCCAGAGAGGGGTGAGCCGCCTTCCCGAGAGCCAGAGAGGGGTGAGCCGCCTTCCCGAGAGCCAGAGAGGGGTGAGCCGCCTTCCCGAGAGCCAGAGAGGGGTGAGCCGCCTTCCCGAGAGCCAGAGAGGGGTGAGGAGTTGCCTTCCCGAGAGCCAGAGAGGGGTGAGGAGTTGCCTTCCCGAGAGCCAGAGAGGGGTGAGGAGTTGCCTTCCCGAGAGCCAGAGAGGGGTGAGGAGTTGCCTTCCCGAGAGCCAGAGAGGGGTGAGGAGTTGCCTTGCCGAGAGCCAGAGAGGGGTGAGGAGTTGCCTTGCCGAGAGCCAGAGAGGGGTGAGGAGTTGCCTTGCCGAGAGCCAGAGAGGGGTGAGGAGTTGCCTTCCCGAGAGCCAGAGAGGGGTGAGGAGTTGCCTTCCCGAGAGCCAGAGAGGGGGAGGAGTCGCCTTCCCGAGAGCCAGAGAGGGGTGAGGAGTTGCCTTCCCGAGAGCCAGAGGGGTGAGGAGTTGCCTTCCCGAGAGCCAGAGAGGGGTGAGGAGCCGCCGCCGCTCCCAGTGCCAGAGAGGGGTGAGGAGCCGCCGCCGCTCCCAGTGCCAGAGAGGGGTGAGGAGCCGCCGTCGCTCCCAGTGCCAGAGAGGGGTGAGGAGCCGCCGTCGCTCCCAGTGCCAGAGAGGGGTGAGGAGCCGCCGTCGCTCCCAGAGCCAGAGAGGGGTGAGGAGCCGCCGTCGCTCCCAGAGCCAGAGAGGGGGTGAGGAGCCGCCGTCGCTCCCAGTGCCAGAGAGGGGTGAGGAGCCGCCGTCGCTCCCAGAGCCAGAGAGGGGTGAGGAGCCGCCGCCGCTCCCAGTGCCAGAGAGGGAGGAGGAGCCGCCGCCGCTCCCAGAGCCCAGAGAGGGAGGAGCCGCCGCTCCCAGAGCCCAGAGAGGGAGGAGCCGCCGCTCCCAGAGCCCAGAGAGGGAGGAGCCGCCGCTCCCAGAGCCCAGAGAGGGAGGAGCCGCCGCTCTCAGAGCCCAGAGGGGAGGAGCTATGGCCCAAGGATGCCTGCCTTGCACCGCCCAAGGATGCCTGCCTTGCACCGCCCAAGGATGCCTGCCTTGCACCGCTCACGGATGCCAAATGCGTAGTCTGAACCTCATTTTTTATGTTTATTTATAGCCATGAAGAGTCAAATGATTAAGAAACAATTTGCATACTGTATAATGCATAATGTACAACATGCCTTTTTTTAATGTAGAAACACAAAGGAATTCGAGAATAATGATGCATGGATACCATTATTTCTTAGGGAAGTTTATATGGTTCTCGACAACATTGAGCGTAAGTTTATGTGACAATAAGACAGACCTGCCAGTATTCTATTCTACCGAGATTGAAGAGCAGTGATAGTGATGTACAGCACCCTTGCTGCTATTTAAAGTCAATAATGTCAAATATTCTGTTGATGGCTGATAAGGGCATAATGTCTTTAGTAGAAATAATGACCTGAACAGCATTCTGATTGGTAACCAGCTAGGACTTGCTCTTTTTAGTTCTCCATGCTGCAGAATGTTCTTATTAAAATTACTTTTTATGCATACATTCAAACACCCAATCCTAAATTATGAGGTCAAGCAGAAAAACCTTGTGGCTAAAGCCTTCATAGGTATTATCTTAGTTTGACATACATAAGAACATAAAGTTTACAAACGAGAGGAAGCCATTTGGCCCATCTTGCTCCTTTGGTTGTTAGTAGCTTATTGAGCCCAGAATCTCATCAAGCAGCTTCTTGAAGGATCCCAGGGTGTCAGCTTCAACAACATTACTGGGGAGTTGATTCCAGACCCTCACAATTCTCTGTATAAAAAAGTGCCTCCTATTTTCTGTTCTGAATGCCCCTTTGTCTAATCTCCATTTGTGACCCCTGGTCCTTGTTTCTTTTTTCAGGCTGAAAAAGTCCATTGGGTTGACATTGTCAATACCTTTTAGAATTTTGAATGCTTGAATTAGGTCGCCGCGTAATCTTCTTTGTTCAAGACTGAACAGATTCAATTCTTTTAGCCTGTCTGCATATGACATGCCTTTTAAGCCCGGAATAATTCTGGTTGCTCTTCTTTGCACTCTTTCTACAGCAGCAATATCTTTTTTATAGCGAGGTGCCCAGAACTGCACACAATATTCAAGATGAGGTCTTACTAGTGCATTGTACAGTTTTAACATTACTTCCCTTGATTTAAATTCAACACTTTTCACAATGTATCCGAGCATCTTGTTAGCCTTTTTTATAGCTTCCCCACATTGTCTACAAAAACTCCTAGGTCTTTTTCATAGATTCCTTCTCCAATTTCAGTATCTCCCATATGATATTTATAATGTACATTTATTTCCTGCGTGCAGTACCTTACACTTTTCTCTATTAAATGTCATTTGCCATGTGTCTGCCCAGTTTTGAATCTTGTCTAGATCATTTTGAATGACCTTTGCTGCTGCTGCTGCAACAGTGTTTGCCACTCCTCCTATTTTTGTGTTGTCTGCAAATTTAACAAGTTTGCTTACTATACCAGAATCTAAATCATTAATGTAGATTAGGAATAGCAGAGGACCTAATACTGATCCCTGTGGTACACCACTGGTTACCACACTCCATTCTGAGGTTTTTCCTCTAATCAGTACTTTCTGTTTTCTACATGTTAACCACTCCCTAATCCATGTACATGCGTTTCCTTGAATCCCAACTGCGTTCAGTGGGATGCTTAAGGTAAAACTTTATTCATGTATATATTTTACATAAACCTTCTTACCATGATGTTGAAGGTCGGAACACTGAGTGACAGGGTCCCCATTTCTTATATCCTGTCTTCTTGTACGTCTAAATTAAAAGGAGAATATTTCATATTAAAAGATATTAAAATACAGAATTACACCAACTCTTAACTGAGAACATGTACTGAGCATGCAAATCCTTGTTTGCTGTTGACTAATCAGTCAATACATGTTAATTGATGACCCATTCAAATCACAAAAAGACTAATACATTGGAAAAAATTTGAAGATACTGTTGCTTTGATGCCTACTGTACAATGCAATTTATTGACATTGTTAAGTTATTTTAGATCCAAGGTCATTGATGTCATGCTTGATTTCATTCCTTTCAGCTATGCGCGTACCACAGTTTGTAACTGTAGCAGGTTGTAGCAGAGGTTTAATGTTCTAATCAATACATGGAACTAGTGTTACCAGCTTCTTTACAAGGTAGTGCATCTCCCTTCAGGCTGCTGCGGACAAATGTTGAGCAGCCAGGAAAATGAGGCGAGGCTATGAAATTAAAATCAATAACCCAACTGAGTATTTACTGGTAGAATGCTATATAGTTAAGATCAAGACAACTTCAATACCCCTCCCCCATAGATTGTTACATAAGCTTTTCACACATTTTCTGATTGAGCAATGGCTTGTTCATTCATATACAAAGTCAAATGAATAAAACAAGGCAAATGGTTAACAGTCAGACAAACTCTATTTGTTATGTGTTTCTTTTAAAAGCATCTATAACATTGAAGGAGGGAGTAAACTTATAGTCTAATATTATATTACTCGTGCCTTGTAAGTGTCTTTCTAGACTGTTCCCCTGGTGATTTTTATGGTTTCCTAAAATGTTGTCTTGGTATTACGGAAAAAAGAAAAGGGAAACATGTGTAATGCAGAAAGGTCCAAAATCTTAATTTCAAACAGACCAATCAAAAGACGGAAATGAGCTTATCCAAAGGAATCTTCATGATGCACCATAAAGTGACAAGTTTTACACATCTGAAATTTAAAAGAATACAGATGTATGACAGGCTGAGGTATGGAACGGAATGCTGCTGTTTCATTTTTTGTTTTCTGACAGATGTGCCTTATTCTTTAAACACACAATACTTTTTTTTTCAATGTAGATAATATACTTATGATGAAATGTAAATTCTAGAACAGTTTACCTCAATAGTTTTGTGTATGTGCTTTAATAAAGGATGTATGTTTCTTTAGTGAAATATAGCTCACTTAATTGAGAAAATTAGAAAAATCTGTACTTATAAATCTGTCCTATGTTTCCAATAAAGTTTGCCAAGAAACATATAATCACAAAGGATGGCAAACACAACTAGCATACAAGCATACCTTGCCATTCCTAGTAAATTCTCCCTTAAAGTTTTTTAGTAGCCAGCCCCCCACCCCCCACCGAGTCCCTTTTTGGCACGCAAAGAAAGACTTTATCTGGGTTTTATATGAGTCGATGTTTATGGCTGTAATAGGGCAAGGAGCCCTGTATATGATTGTTTATTTATTTTTAGAATGGGGTCTCCCCCTTCGCCTCTGTGTCTCATTTGTGTTATTTTGTATTTGTGTTTTATGATTTATGTATTATATAGGGCGAGAGAGGTGCCGTCCTTCAGTGTTTTGTTACTGCTTTGTTTTATTTTATGAGACGGTGAAGAGCTGTGTGTTTTTGATTTGGCAGCGTGGATGGGAAACCCCATCCACAATTAAAAATCTTGTGTAGAAGGTGGCCATCTCCCGAATGAATTAAGCGATTCATTTGTTCCTAATCGGGAGACGGTCACCTGTTTAAAAAGCCTGCAGCTCTCCAGGCTCAGGGTCGGTTGTTCCAAGGAGAGAATGGAGTGAGAGAAATAAATGAAACGGAAAGTAAAGTAAATCTAGGAACACTGAAGGTGATTTGCCCAGCCTGACTTGCTAATTTATTTGGTTATTGTGTTTGTGCTTTTTGTTTTGTGTAACCTTTTTGTTTCGCTTTGTGAGCAAGTGTTTTTGTTAAATCTTTTAATTTATTTTTGTCTTTAATATAAACGGCACTGCAGCGCCTTTGCAACTGCAGTACTTTCTCTGTGTGTTTCTGCCTGCATCTGGCCTGACGTCACCACTAAGCCAGCCTGTCACAATGGAATTTTCATTTTGGGAAATTACATGGCTGAATTACATTTAAACAACCTCACAGTATATGTGTATAGTATATACAGTATAGACAGGGTGATTAGAAAGTAGGTTTACAACATCAACGCACCATGTGTTGATGTGGTAAACTTACTTTCTAATCACCCTGTATATATAGGCCTAGATATAAAAACTGTGTCCTGAGACTTGAACGAATGCCAAAGCCACTGGCAAATCCAATAACTTTTCTATTGCCACATATTATAAGTAGCTGTGAAATATCTCTGACATGTCAAAAAAATTTGGAAGAAAATAAAATTTGTCAAAAAAAAAAGCTGTGAGCCACAGGCACCTCCTGTAGAGCATTCTAACTATGAGCCCTCAAAACTGCATTGGTTTAATTAGCACGGTCAGTGTGGATTCCAAAAGAACACAAGCGTGTCTGACCTCTTTGATGTGGGGAAGTAGCGGGAGCATTCAGTTCCATCCCAGGCGCAGTAGGGGTCTCTGGCTAAGCAGCACTCGGCACAGGCCTTTCCATAGACATCACACCGGTGCAAGGGCATCTGTGAAACTCCAATTGCTGAGCCAAGGTATAGCTGTTGCTGTAAAAAAAAATACGATTATTATTATTATTATAACTGTGTTTATTTAATACATTATTATAGTGGGTATATACATTAAATAAATAGAATGGCCTTTATGTTGTCATACAAGCAGGTTGTAGAATGCAATAATGCTTGCAACATTGATGGGATCACTGTCATGCTTACCATCAGTGCTTTATCATCAACCCAAAAAGCACTTGCCATAAGAATCAATCTTTATTTTAATATGGCACTAGGACATTTCACATACAACTCTTGACAACAACTAACAATGTTTAAGGATAGTTTTTTATGCCTATTTAATACTTTGACTACAAAGAGAAAACCCAAAGTACTTATGTAACCAACAGCCATTCCAAGGTGACTACTTCCAATCATTAAAAACTTGCAGCAAACTAAAGCTAGTGACCTATAGGTTAAAACACATTACCAACAGCCTTATTTCTTGTAAACACCTACTGCATGCAATATGTACAGTACTGGGTATTGTGTTAACAGAGCATACAAAGAAGTATAAATCATATCTGGTTGTCTAGTCCATGTCCAGTTATGAATCTTTAAGACTGTAGTTTTTAGCAACATGTTGAAGAAGAGTACCTAACCCTTAAGGGAATTAACATGATTTAAAAAAACAAAAAAAACATTGGTATTGTAGTTTTAACATTGATTTTCGCCTTTGGCATCTTTTGTTTCACATCAGTGAACACACCGATATGCTTTGAGACAACCTAGCTTTGTCTTATTGAGGTGTCCTGTCCTGTGTACAATACTTGAGCACCGTGCAGGAGTTCATGTGAACCTTCTGCTTTAAATAATGTTATCCCTGTTAAGACGAATAAAGACAGCAAACCTAGCTGAGCTGTACCTCAATTTATTAGTATAAGTAGTCACTTATTGTTGTCCAACACTGGGGAAGCATACCATAATTCTCAGAATTCACTGTGCACCCATTGTGTGCATGACTAAGCAGTTTCAGTTAACATCCCTTGTAAAACGTGCAAACCTTGAAAAATGTAGAGGACTAAAGCAAAGGTGGATGCTTGCTAGTTAGAAGGATCACTCACACATTAAAATGGGTTCCTATATGCAATATTATCAAAGGTATAAATTAAGCATAAACTGTACACTTTTTATAAAGTATACTATATGCCTGATATATAACGTTCATCATGTGTATAGTGCACCATGATGCTTCTTATATTTGTGAAGGGGTGCATGTAATAGTCGAAAGATTATGGTATCCAACACCATGGGATATACTGTAGGGGAGCCAGACATTATATGTCTGAATTGAATAAGCCTTACATTGAATGTCACTGCAGCAAACCTTGCATGGTGGTTTAAATTAATTTATGAGAAGAAGTACAAAGCCACTGTCTTTGGCTGCAGTTCCATTGCCTTTTTTCATGAAAACTAACGAAACATACAATACTGCCATTACAACTACTACTTATTACAACAACAACAACAACAACAACAATGGGATAGCTATAATACACTAAGCTGTCTGGAATCGACAGCCATTCAAGCCAAAACTTACCTGTTTTGTAGAAATATCCATGGCTGTAATGGCAACACGCTCCTAAAATAAAGCAAACACATCTATTAGCTTCATGATTTTATAATCACCCCTTGTATTTATAACTGAGCTGCCTCATCATATAGGTATCCTAAGTAGGGTTATGTACTGATGATGCTTCTTGAGTCACTGAGATATTCTTGCTGCACTCTACAGGAAAACAGGAAAGCTACCACCTAATTGGAACAGGTAAGCAGTCAAGCAGAGAGTAATGCTAAATAAGACAGATAAATTAATGACAATGACAATGCCAAATGGGATAATTACAAGGACATGCAGAAACATAATCAGTTGTTTTCCATGTAAAGTATGTGACTATCAATAAAAGTGTATTGTTTGTGTGTAAAATAGCGTATTTCTCTTGTGTTCATATTTTAATACAGTTACTATTTACATGTACTAACTGACTGCATTCAGCACTTGTACTTTTTTATTTTCATATACATAAGAGTTTCCCTCCATGTTTCTATTTGCCTCGTGGATGTTGTTTGCAACACGACAGCCCTCAAAGTCTTGGTCTTCACCACTATAAATAATATCTCATTCTGCCATTTAAATTTAAATAGGTCCGCCTGTTGAAGAAACACTCTGGCCACAATTAAATCAAAACTGAGGCGCAGCTATGAACAGTACAGTACAGTATAGCTATAACATTGCTTTATTAGGCCTCTTTCTACTGACCACATTATAAATAAACACTATCACTATGTACCAATACATTGTACACATCAAGTGAGACTTGCACTTGAATGCTGGGAGGTGACGACAACACTAAAAACATAACCGCTGTTTGCAGCTCGACAGGGTTAACTGAAGGAGCATGACAACACTTACCCTGAACACAGTCATTTCTTCTAGGAGGACTTCCTCTAGGTCATGCCAGGTCTCCTTGGGAATCGATACAACCTTAAGAACAGTGCCAACATCTTAAAAACAGAAAGGGGACATATTAATGAAGGAACCTATTACATATCTCTCTACACTATATGTAACATCTGATTCCTTCAAACATATTATCCACTTTATGATGTAATAGTTTTGCTCTTTTTGTTGCTTTTATTTTATATCTCAGAAAATGCTGCCACAAAGTCTAAATATCTTGCACATGTCTAAGTATAATGTCCTTGCATCAAATGATAATGCATGTCTCAGGATAAGATGGTATGTTTGAACAAAGCCCCAAATGATTTCAAGAGTTCGATTTTTAGGGTCAAAGGTAGTGTGTCTTAATCAGAATGGTAAATCGGGAGCAGGACCCTACAAACAAATGGGAGTACAATCTACAAGCTATTTCAGCCACATAGTATCTAATGTTTCAAACAAAGACGCACTGGGACCCCAAACAGATTGGGATTACCATGACAGTGGAAGATTGTATTACTTTTATGAATTCACCTTGTTGACAGATGCAAAATATTAGACACAATATAAACCGCTTGTCAAACATTGGTGAATATTGACATATTCAGACATGATCAAAAAAATGTTAGTTGGAAAACAAAATTAGTGACAGATGCAGTAAACTGTAGTAAAGATATATACCTGTTCCAATGAACAGGACATCATATTGTCCATCTTCTGCATCAACACGATCCACAACTATCTGTGTGAACTGGTAGTCTACATCAGTCTTGATGATGATTGGTCGGTGGCTTATTGGATGGACAGGATTGTACATGGCAGGGTGGCTTCTTGCAAAGGTGATGACATCGTCAGGTAGGTCTTTCGTAGAATCAAACCCTCCAAAGGTTTTACTTGGGCACTGTAAGGCAATATTATTATTTATTTAGTTTTTTTAGAAAATATTGTATATAGTTATATGTGTACAAACAAGATAAGCAAATATATCATAATAACATTTGTACATATAAAAAAGGAAAAAAAAAATATATATATATATATATATATATAATATATAGTGATATATATATATATATATATATATATATTACCGCTCCTTTTTATGGTGTTGTGTGTTGAGGTGGGGTAAAACAAAGAACTATCCAACAACACACACACAAACTCCACCCATTTTTTATCCCATTATGAAATAATTGATATCTAGCTGCAACTAGGTTGTTCTAAGTGTACCTCTATTGTTCTACTTACAGTTCCAGGCCGTGGGTAAGGTACCCTCCCCTGGAATGGTACCCACTGGTAATTGGGACCGTCTCTGTGGGCATAGGGGCCCAAGAACACTCTCCTCACATCAGACATGCTATACATGCATACTGCTGACCCCTTGAAGATATTGCTAAAGAAAAAACACACACACACACACAAAAAAAAATCTATTAAAGTCATTAAGTGCAAAACCTAATTAAAGTAAAGATTAATCTAACTGATAAATTGCCTGCTCCATACAATTAATACCACTTATTGATCAAGACACTGGAAAATGCATGCATTAGAAATTGTTTAATTAGAATTGAATTACCCGAGCATTTCTTGTTATCACTCACACATGCACCCAGTAAACAATGGCCCCATTTAAAATACGGCTCTGCAAGCTAAGGGGTTGATTTTATAAACCCCTACCATACCAGGATAAGTGACAGCAGCAATGTTTTAGAGCATGCTACAGGGAATTACCCTGGATTGCATCAAAGTCTGTGGTTATCCAGAAGTTGCTACTAAAAACAGGTTTATCCATGTAGATTCCCAACTGCTGCACAATGAAAATCCAGTTATTGCAGAGTATGTCCAGTTATGGTACTGGTAAAGGATCCAGTGATAATTATTATTTACAGCAAGTTATTTATTAACTATTAAAACTGTCAGGATTACACATCAAATTGGCAAAATACAGTTCTGTGTGTGATCAAAAACTATTGAAAATTCCAGTGTTCAAAGCAACCTCAGTTACAGTAAGTCTTTTAATAAACACATAGAACATAAAAAGGGACCAACATAAAAGAACACTACTTTTTGTTCTAATTGGGTACCAATTCAATAATTGCACCAGAATTAATAATAAATAAAAAAATAAAATAATAATAAAAAAAACACATGAAAACACTTTAGAACATTGCTCTATAGGCCTATCCCATGTCATTGGTGCACATCCGCTGTTTACCATGTGATTGGCTCTCACCTTGATGAGCACTTACATTATAAATTTACTGGCACAGTACCTCTCCTTTCTTATGTGCTGTAGTGTCACATATGGTGACCCTCAACAAATGTATGGTTTCTGTCTAAAAACAGACCTGTGTTTTGAGCTAACAAGATTTTCTGCAGCCTTGAATGAAACCTGAACAGTGCTAAATGGAATTGGCCAATTTCTAGAAGTGAACTCAAGAAGATTTGCTAGCTGCTGTAAATGCATTACAGAGCAAACAATACAAATGTAAAAACTCTCTAAAATGTACTAGTGCAATTGGTTTTCTGGAACTTTTTAAACATATTTTTTCTTAGTTTTAGTGTATAGTTTATATAGTATTAAAAACACAAGCATAATAATAAATACGTCATCTACCTGGATGTTGTAAACACAGCATAGATTATTGGATTCTTAGGATCCTTGGAACTCATTAGGAACACATCCTCTGAAAATAATAAGAGAATGTCAGTTTATCACGGGAGATCAGTATAAACAGTATGTATATATTGTATAGTGTAAGGTATTCTTGCTTATATACTCACGTAGTTCATCAAAGTGGGTGTCAATGCCATTAGAGCCAGGGACAGAGCAGATTAACCGTGCTTTGAGAAAGGTTGTCCATTTGTTAACAAGGCTTCGGTGGCCTCCAAAGTCGTTCTGAAAAAAAAAAAAAACATAATATTCAGTAAAACATCATACTTATATTAATTAGGTTGTCTACTAAAGGGTTTAATGCATCCCTACAGTACCACGTATAGCACCTACTGAGCAATCAATATA
The DNA here is from genome assembly GCF_017654505.1 of Polyodon spathula. Lineage (NCBI taxonomy): Eukaryota > Metazoa > Chordata > Actinopteri > Acipenseriformes > Polyodontidae > Polyodon > Polyodon spathula. Next base: position 38,349,011 of record NC_054541.1, read on the forward strand.
TTTTAAAATTGTAATGGTTATTGTAACTGATGCATACAGTAGAATGTTTTGTAGAAGGTATTTATGTCTTATCAGATCATGGTGTAAGTATTATAATATCAAACAGAGGAAAATGTGCCAAGACCCGTGGGTGTATTTACAGTGGTAATCTGTGGTATTTTTATGGGGGCTCTGCTGAGAGTAGGAATGCACTAACTGTGCTGCTTCTTGTCTCGCCAGTCATGACACTCTGAAATGGGAAAGAGGAAGCAAATAGCATTGAAGCCGTGAGCGAGACTGAAAACCATGGAAATCATGAATGTAGTTATTGCCAATTCTGTCCTATTTTCTCCACTTTCCCACCAAATTACTACTGAAATACCACTGCACTGTATACTTTACTAGTGATAAATGATGGGAGAGACAGGACTGCAGCAGCTGCCAATTAAATCACAGCTGCAGTGTAAAATGAGCCGTTCTTGGATTAGCAGCATGCACTGGCCTTACTGGTATTCAGTTTCTCAAGTTTAAATTCTCTTCATCATCATCAGTTAATATGAATCCCAAGTCATATTGCTGCTTTGATTTAAAAGCACACAGCATTTTCATGGCTTAGGTTTTAGGTTGGCTGTAGGTCCTGAACTCCATGGAGTTAATTTGCTAAATGATCCCGTAGCATTGCAATGCAATGCTGTGCAGCACGCCAAAAGCCTTAAACACTGCTACATGTTTTTTTTTTTTTTTTTTTTAAACAACTTTATTTTAAACGTGAATAATTATAATACATTTGTTACCTTACATAGCTGCCCTATCCTGGCATGGGTTGCCTTCCCAGAGTGCTCTCCATCCATTGCATTTTCACGAAAAAATAAATAGATTTTATCATCTTCAGGGTTATCGCTCTCAGGAATTAGGTGGGTACTTATAAATCTAGGATCTGAAAAAAAAATGTTTATGTATTAACTGCATCAGGCACATTATCTTCGTTATCTAACAGTTGTAACACAATAATCATCAACAAGTAAAATCCTGTAGTTTATGAAGATGTTTATTACCAGCACTGATAATAATTAAACATGATATATTTAAAAAAAAAAAAAAATATATATATATATATATATATATATATATATATATATATATATATATATATAGGCTCATTAGAGGAGGCAAAGGAGGAAGTGGAAAATATATATATATCTCACTCTCCCTTGCCAGCTTCCAAGTGCAGGTAACTGCCTCACCTCTGACAACAATGTAGCAAGCAGAAAAAGCAGGACACCAGGGCTGGTTTTAATAGTAGTTAAAACCACTCTTTTTATTAGCCGTATCTCCCAAAAAGTTAAAAGTCAAAAAGTCTTGCTCCTCCATAAGCGCTGGCAAACTTGCACCCACCCGTAACTATATATTAATATATTCGAAAATGATTGAGTGAGAACAGCCAATCAGCTTCCAGATCTAGTGGGCTTCTATTTTGCATTGTTGCCTGCTGGAACGTTGAAGTGCTTAATTGTGAATTAAATTTTAAATCCATCCGCGCATAAACACATTCTAATCTGGTAACATAATAAGCTACTTAAACATACTTTCTGACGCTGATCTTGAGTCAAGCGAAATCATATGTCTGTGACAGGACAATGTAATGAAGGTTCAATTTGCAGCTACTGGAGAACAAATCAACAGGAAAAACATGATTGGCCCACAATTTTGATGGATACAAACAACACCCTCACTCAAAACCAGTCAGTCAAACTGTCAACCCTGTTTTAAGTTATTTCCGCACCAGCCAATCCACTTCCTGACAGCTTGAATGATGCCCCGCCTCCAACAACAAGTTTCGAGTCGGACTCAATACTACAAATTACAATAAGAAAGAGTAAGACCCCAATAAATAAATATAATAATAATAATAATAATAATAATAATAATAATAATAATAATAATAATAACATTTTCCTCAGCGCAAGCTTACTCAGCGAAATATCCGAAGTTCAAGGTAAATATAGGTTTTAAAGTTTGTTTTTGTTTTTCAAGTGAAAATAAATAAATAATTTTCTAAATGCGATAGAGCCCTCTTGATGCGGCTCGAGCGCATAACTCCAGTCTCGGTCATCTACCACACGGTAGAACAAGCATCGACGGGCTCTATTGCTTAAATAGTGTTCAATAAAACAAAACCAACAATATTGTTTAAAATGCAAGAAACAATGACATTTGAACCCAAACCCTAGATTCAACATATTAACAGCAGTTCCAGACCCTCAGAGGAGGCAAGCCTCTGTTACAAGCTCCTATCTGCTATAACCACACACAGTACAGTACTCGCAATGGCTGATAGCGTAGTCTGATCCCTGGTTTTAATTGGGGGAGCAACTCAAACTCTCCCGCCCCCTGCTGAATTACTGCTTTACTGAGTATGCATGATTAAGAGTGGTGGAAGGAGATTTGAAGAAATACATTATAACAGTAGGAAAAGTTAAAAAAAAAAAAAAAACAAAAAACATGTGGGACGGTAGACAAAAAATAAACTGTGTAACAAAAGCTATGTATTTATATTGTATACAGTGCCTTTTAAAACATATGCTGACAGTGTTTAACAGTTAAGTATATTATAATAAACTATGTTGTTTTCATTCCTCTGTTGGCTAGTGGAGAAAATGTGTTTAACAGCCGAATTGGGGTAAAACCTGTTTAGACTGCACTTGTAGATCTCTCATGTACCCCGATGCACTAGACATTACCTGACCTAAGCACCATGTTACTGGATCCACAGCTGATGCATTATCCTTACACTATTGCACTACTAATAGGTCATTGTAGATATAACTTGTTGTAATCCTAACTTGCATCCTAGCTCATATTGTATTTTAGTAGTATTATCTGCACTTAATGTAAACTATATTGTATTTAAATATTTATTTTGCATTGTAACCCTGACCAGTACTGCCCTGTAACATCTATAAGTCACCTTAGATAAAGGAGTCTGCCAAATAAATAAATAAATAATATTAATAATAATAATAATAATAATAATAATAATAATAATAATATAATAATAAATAATAATAATAATAATAATGCTACCCCTTCATAATGCTGTATGAAACCAGTTAAGAGACTGTGCTGTTTGTGTTCCGCCTTATAATGACAATACTAGTGTTAATGTAATGGCATCATGGGGCAAATAGGAACCATGACAGTACCGCCTTATAACTTGTTCTGCAGTCTAAAGGGTTGCATACACACACACACACACAAACACACACACACACACACACACACACACACACACACACACACACACCTGTACATACATACACCTTTTGTACTGTCCCTTCAACCATCTTTAAACAATTTACACAAGAGCTGTGATTATATATTGTACTAAAAGCGAGAAAGAAGATAATTATATGTCAGCTGTGTCAATCATTCATCATTAAACCCACATACCAGCATTTTAACATGTTAAAAACACTGGGATTTTTCAAAAGCCTAAAACAAACCTCTTTGTAAATATAACAGATGTAATGTTCATGTGGATGAAGTAGATATTATCACCGTTTCATATGTTTCCTCACACAATAAAGGTGGTGCAGGCTCTTTGGGGGTTCATATTAAATTAAACAGCTGCAGCAGCTTTCATATCACCCATCACATAGTTTAATTTTATAAATTAACATGGTTGAAGGTTAATCAACTGTTAATGTTCTTTGAAGCAGCACAGAAGCAGTGTAAAAAAAAAAATCGCATGAAAGCATATTGCCTGGTTAATTAAAATCGTATTGCGTGTTCAATCAAAAAGGACTTGCGAGTTGTGACACTCTCAAAAGATAAAAAGAAAACAGAATGTGGCCCGGAAATGGTTTGCATACTGCCTCCAAAGAAAACATACCTAATTAGGCGTGTATGCTTTTTAAAAAATGGTATGCCATTTAGTTGGACATTTCTTATCATTTACAGAACAATGGCCTTTTCAGTAGCATGCAGCATGGGTGGTATTTTCAATACAAGCTGCGAAAGCTAAACACGTTAATACTTCTTCACTGACAATAAATATGGTCTCAACAAGGGCCCATTCAATTTGAAATGTAGTCTTTTCCTGTCAGTACATAGAATGTAAGTAATAAGCATTTAAAAATAAATAAATAAATAAAAGCAAAGAAGAATGAGGAGGTGTTTTTAAATTCTGGCATTTATATTAGGGAGCTGGGAGAAATAATTGGCAGACAATTTTCATGCACTATAATTGGCACTGAACCCCCATAAAATAACCAGCTA